>NC_089722.1:20514322-20664777 GCF_035083965.1 Branchiostoma lanceolatum | reverse complement strand
GAACATGAAACCACTGCAAACATTTCTGCATTTACAGTACTCAAGGTAATAGTAATTCAAGCAACTTGAGTGATTTTGGAAACGGTCAGACGTTTCATGAATATCCTTCTTTTAATCTATTTTACCTGTAGATCATATTCATATCTGTGACCTGTTGTTAGGTGTCCCTGGATTATGGAGGATACATAAGAAGAAAACACTGCCATTTGCATGTAGAAACAACAAGTAGAACAAATTACAAAGAACTGAACGTTATGGTAATCCTGGAGTTCTTTGGTTCCTAGGCTGAGGGAGACCGCGCCACATTCCACCAGTTCCGCATCACCGGGTCCACCTACGAGCCCATCGGCGATATCTCCCTGGATGGCGGCAGCAAGATCAAGGCCGGAGACTACGACGCTCTCGTGGAGATGGCGACCATCATGGCGCTCTGCAACGACTCTGCTCTGGACTTCAACGAGGTATTTTGACATTTAAAAAAAATGCAAAACACTTTTGTAACCCTGAAGAACAATTGCCTCACTTAGTTACATGTAGGTTAGCCTGGCATCCATCCTATTTCAGTTCATTTTGCTCCTCTTATCACTTCCCCCCAAAATTGTCTGACCCCCCATCATTTGAATATTTGACCCAAGCATGATTAACATCAAGCATTATTTTAGGTATAGAATATACCTCAGATGTAGTGTAACGGGGAACAAATTTCTGAATCCCTATAAATGAGCAAATAGAATGGATCATGGGGTAGCATGTTTGATAATTTGGAGGTACATAAACAGCAAGGATTACATAGAGACTGAAAAGTATCATAGGGAGAACGGACGAGTAAAACTTCATGTAAAACAGTATGATCATAACTAAAACAAAACTCGCATAATAGAATGAAATCATGACTTGTATGCACACACTTTCTAGGGAAAAAGTTGCACCCACTTTGTCTTCCTTGTACTGATAGGATCAATTTGTTTCTTTTTCTGCAGTCTAAGAACGTATACGAGAAGGTGGGAGAGGCCACAGAGACTGCACTGACATCCTTGGTGGAGAAGATGAACGTCTTCAACACTGACTTGTCAGGTACGGCATTAAGTGTGATTTTTTATGTGTGCTACTCGAGTTATAGAACAACTCTGTCTCCATGGTTGATTCTATGAAGTTTTACCTAGGGTTGCTTTCATTGCAAACTTTAGGGTAGGACATTATGTCTCGGCTCAGTATAAGTACTGTCTATTTCCTTTTTCCTGCCCCAACCATTTTCTAATGGTCCCCTTCACATGAGCCAAACTCTATGGTCCTTTTTAGACTGGTGCAATGGCTGAGGTTGTAGAGTGTTCGCCTTGCATTTGGAAGATTGGGGTTCAAACCCTGGCAGGGTCATACCAAAGACTTGAAAAGTGTACTACTTTCTCTACTTATGAGAAGGAGTATGGGAGTTGAACGTGCTCCACTGCCAGTGGACTAGCCCCCTACTGTGTAGTGGCCCTGTGTGGCCCAAGGGATATAGAAATGTAGATGGGCGAAAGGATTTTAACTAATCTTGTTTTTAATGAATTGAATTTGTGGTCAGTCTGTGGTCTTTAGGACGGAAACCCCAATTAGCACAATACTGGGTTTTGCTGCCTCTGGACTTACAAATACAACCCTCATGCAAAGACCTCTTTTCCCTGGGCCCAATATCCAGCTTTTTTTTCAAAAGCACTTGTTTCACTAACTCTACGGTCCTTTCCGGTCTGTCCCTCATGTCTGTAACATGGTTGTGTCCGTTAGGATTGAGCAAGGCCGAGAAGTCCAACGCCTGCAACAAGGTCATCCAGCAACTGATGAAGAAGGAGTTCACCCTGGAGTTCTCCCGCGACCGCAAGTCCATGAGCTGCTACTGCATCCCAACCAAGGCCACCAAGACCTCCGTCGGCAACAAGATGTTCTGCAAGGTTAGTACTCACTGCCTTCTTTTGGCTCAGGGCTCACAAAGGCGGAGAGGGCAAACGCCTGCAACCGTGTGTTCCAGCAGATGATGAGGAAAGAATTCACGCTGGAGTTCTCCCGCGACCGTAAGTCGATGAGCGCGTACTGCACCCCCAACAGAACGACACGTTCGGTCGGGAAAGACCGTATGTTCTGCAAGGTCTGTGGGTAACTGCCGTCTGTGTTTTTGCTTAGTCCCAGTGTCAGTAAGTTCCAGCATTGTCTTGACCTGAATGAAATAGCAGTTTAGATAGAAACACGAAATGCAAATTAGAATGTCGTTGTTGTGAGATAGTGTGTTGCTTGGTTATGCACGATTTTCATTTGTATATTTCTTCATGTGATGAATTGTTCTTAACTACACAATGAATCACATGTTGGATTGTTCCTTTTTGAAATCTGAGAAAGGAAAAAAAGTACAATACAATTGGAAACAATTTCTTCCTTTTTAATCATCATTCCCACTGTATTGAATTATTTTTCACTCTACCATTTGGTTTTGAAAATTATAAAGTTCTTTACCGCCTTTCCTTAGGTTTTAGAATTAAATTAATAACCCTATTCTCACAGCTTTGGAGAAGGACATATCAAATTGCAATGATTGTGACTGCTGGTACTTTCCTAAATGTTGACAGATAGGGTTTGAGCTGATCTTGTATTTATCTCCGAACAACACAGGGTGCACCCGAGGGTATTCTGGACCGCTGCACCCACGTGCGTGTGGGAACCACCAAGGTCCCGCTGACCCCTGGCATCAAGAAGCAGATCCTGGACATCGCCACTGAGTACGGCACAGGTGAGCAGGGCTGTGTGACAGTCTGTTTTTGTTTATTTTTTTATTGTAAAATGTCACATGGGTGATATCCCTGTGGCTCAACTGGTAGCAGCCTCAAAGTTGGGCTCCTGTTTCAGATTAGTCGGTAACTTGAAGACCTCGGTTCAAGTTCAGGACATCTTGGATGGGGCTGCATCCTACTGTGCACTCAATTATTTTTGTGGGGATTAGATTTCACATTTTGCAATCTGAACAATGCTGTAGCAAACAAACGCATATTCGCAGTGTCATGATTTTGCAGTGGAGAGTCACTGCGAAAACCGTGAAAATAAAACTGGCATAACTATTTACAGCACTTGGTGATTTGGTAGTTTTTCTGTAACTTAGCGTTTTTTAGACTGACATGCTGTGTGCTCTTTACAGGCTTAGACACCCTGCGTTGTTTGGGTCTGGCCACCATCGACAACCCAGCCAAACGCGAGGAAATGGACCTGGACGACTCCCGCAAGTTCGTACAGTACGAGAGCAACATGACCTTCGTGGGTATGGTGGGCATGTTGGATCCCCCCCGCAAGGAAGTGGTTGCCTCCATCCAGGAGTGCTACGGTGCAGGCATCCGTGTTATCATGATCACTGGCGACAACAAGGTAGAGACTGTCAAAACCCTGTCTGTTTCAATAGTTAGGTGTTGTATAGTCTCTTCAGCCTCGCTACAACGTCCTAGATCATTTTGTTTGACAACGTTTTGTGGAGAAATCAACACAGCATTTTTTCAAAAAGACTTGGCCAGTTAATATGCTAATAACTTTCTGCCTTGTGTCGTGATACCATTCCTTTTTTTTTCTAGCAGTAGACTGGTCCCCACTTCGCCTATGGCCTCAAAAAGGCTTTGGGACTTCATGTACCTTTACCTAAAAGTTTAACCTGTTGGTTTAATGCGGACTTGTTGTGTTTCCCTCAGCTGACGGCCCTGGCCATCTGCCGCAGGATCGGCATCTTCGAGGAGGGCGAGGACTGGACCGGAAGGGCGTACACCGGACGCGAGTTTGACGACCTGCCGCCAGTGGACCAGGCTGCCGCCACTGTCCGCTCCCGCCTCTTTGCCCGTGTGGAGCCCACCCACAAGTCCAAGATTGTGGACTTCCTGCAGGCTGCCGGCGCCATCGCTGCCATGACCGGTGACGGAGTCAATGACGCTCCCGCTCTGAAGAAGGCTGATATCGGTACTTTCCACAATCCTTTTCTGATAATCTGAATGTTTCTACAACACTTAGGGTAGTCTGTAGCTGTAGTCTTTTTCTCTGTCCCTGTGGCCAGGTAATGGACCAGTCCAATGGCTTTGGGGTTAGAGTAGTGGCCTTGCACTTTGAAGGTCGGGGGTTCAAACCACGACCAGGTCATACCCAAGACTTCAAAATACTTTCCCTCATTAGCAATTGGTACTTATAAGAAAGGCAATGGAAGCTGAACACACACACACCACTACCTGTGTGGCCCAAGGGCTGTAGAAACTGAGATGGGCACCGTACCGTTACACTCTTAGGTTTGGGAAGGATTTTAATTATTTCTTTAAACTGACCAGGTATTGCCATGGGATCTGGCACTGCTGTGGCCAAGTCTGCGTCTGAAATGGTGCTCGCTGACGACAACTTCTCGTCCATCGTGTCCGCCGTTGAGGAGGGCCGTGCCATCTACAACAACATGAAACAGTTCATCCGGTACCTCATCTCCTCCAACATCGGAGAGGTGGTCTGGTGAGTATACTGTCTACCGTTTTGTTGTTGTGATCATGTTGTTTGCTTCGTATAACCAGTAAACTAACACCAGTTTTGTACAGTAGGTACAAGATGCACAAGACAAGACCAGACTGTAAGGTTTAATCCACTCACACTGGGATTCTCCTTTTCTTATCGATAAATGTGGTGAGCTCTTTAACATGCTCGTGGTGTGGCTCTCCTCAAACAGGGGACATTTGTCATTTTTACCTATTTTTGCTGCTTCTTGGCTATTGTTCCTCACCCAACATGCACTCTAGTGGAAAGGTTGGCAGTCCGTAGAACGGGATGTCAAGCCGTGGTTCATGGTTCAGTGTGCTTGTCGAAAAGAGTTCACTGTAAATACTGCACATCTGTTTTCTCTGTCATGGTCAGTGGAAGAATAACTCATTGAGGGTTTTTTTAAGTTCATTGAGCTAAAATTGTTGGACATCATTTTCACTTTGTTGACTTTCTAACCTGCTTTCTCCTCCAGCATCTTCATGACCGCTGCGACTGGCATGCCCGAGGCCCTGATCCCTGTACAGCTGCTGTGGGTGAACCTGGTGACTGACGGTCTGCCCGCCACCGCCCTGGGCTTCAACCCCCCCGACCTGGACATCATGGACAAGCCTCCTCGCAACCCCAAGGAGAGCCTCATCAGCGGATGGCTGTTCTTCAGGTATTGAGGTTGAACTGGAGTACTGTGTTATGTTAGGTGTTACCTCCCGACACTAGTAGAATGGTAGGGCCCAGGGGGGAAGGGAGCCCCTGGGCTGGTTAAAGTTACAACAGGAGAGAGTTCTGAGGAGTGGGGCTGTGCAACCTTACTGGACTAAAGTGTGTGTATCGAGCTCGCATGTTTTCGTTTTATTGTTTTACACAGACTTGTTACCTTGGCGTTGATTGGCTCAGATCTTATAAACTCGATTTTAAGTTTGTGGGAACTTGGGAAGGGGGGCATTCACATATAGAGGACCAACGTCATGTACATGTTTGCAGTGAGTGAGATGATTTCGTGTTGGAGAGGTTACCACAAAAATTGAATGTAAAAGCACATCGAATATTTCACAATTTACGTTAATTACTATCAATCTCTTTCAAATCTCTGGTAGACAGCGTGTTTAAGACCTGTAACTTCTTGTTTTGGCTCATTTTTGTTCAAGGTAAAAGCTAATATCTTGTGTTGTGTTCCTACAAAGGTACATCGCTGTCGGCCTGTACGTCGGTGCCTCCACTGTCGGTGCTGCCGCCTGGTGGTTCATGTTCTATGAAGGCGGCCCGCAACTGACCTACTTCCAGCTGGTAAGTTAGTGCCTAAGTTAAATAGATAGATAAATGAAAATAATACTAGTAAATGAAATATTGAACAAGAAGGGGAAAAAACGTGTGTAGTTCTAAGTTTTCTTTTTGTTGCCCTGCGGCCATCGGACTTACTGCCATTAACGACCGTTGTTATTTTTAGACACAAAACATTTGGTACATGGAAAACAATTAACTACGTAAAATTTCAACTAAAAACCACGACAACTAGCAGTCTTCCTAAACATTAACAATAAAGTAATTAAGTAAATGAATCTAGTAGTGCCCCTTTTTAATTAATCTTTAAACATTGAATGCAACTGGCCACAACATTTTAATGTGAAAAATACTTATGTCAAGAATATACTTAAAAGATACTGAAATAAGAACGTAACAATGATATTGATTCAACTTTCAACCATTACTCCCTACAGACCCACCATCTTCACTGCCACCCGAGTGCCGAGGAGTTCGAGGAGGAGTTTGGCGAGGGCTTCGACTGCGAGATCTTCGAGGACCCCCACCCCATGTCCATGGCCCTGTCCGTGCTGGTGACGGTGGAGATGTGCAACGCCCTGAACAGTCTGAGCGAGAACCAGTCCCTCATCCTGATGCCGCCATGGTTGAACTTCTGGCTGCTGGGCGCCATCTGCCTGTCCATGTTCCTCCACTTCGTGGTCCTCTACGTGGATGTCATGTCCGTAAGTACACTTCATGTGCCCTCAGATGCCTCTCGTGTGGACACCGTGTCAGGGTACAGGCCCTTACAACATCATGTTGGCATAACGGTTAGGGTGTTTGGTCCAGAACCCAGAGGTCCTGGGTTCGAATCCCCTGACATGCCACCGATGTTGTGCCCTTGGGAAAGGCACTTGACATGACTTTCCTCACTCCACCCAGGTGTAAAAATGGGTACCTGACTTCGGTTGGGGAGGTAAGAGTAGGTAGAAAGAAGGCCCTGCCTTTCAATATCATGCCCTAGACATAGTGGTTAACAACCCACTGCTGCTACGGCCTCAAAAAGGCCATAGGACTATGTTTACCTTATTTTACAAACCCTTTTGGACAGTTTTCTGATATAGTGTTATAATTGCTTGCTGAAATCTGATGGCAATCTGCCAGTGCAAAAATTCAGACCCCACTTACAATCAGAACCCTGACTGAGTGTGTATAGTTAAAGGTGGAAAATGCTTAGTTCTGCGAGTCAGGTTATGTCTCTGTACATATAAGTAAGCTAATTGTGACTAGACCTTGACTGAAACTCCAGCTAGGAAGTAGAATACTATTGTTTTAAGTTTGAACTGTTTTCAGCAACTGTAGTGATAGCTTTGGAAGGGATTGTTACGTTTCTAGCTCTTTTGCATGTGAATGCTAAATAGATGCATCCATAAACTTTGTCAAACAAATGACACTTAGTGCCAAATGATGATTAACCTTTATTAGCCTGTACAGAACAACATTTTTTTTCAAATTGTCTTTGTAAATTACCTACTAATTGCATGGTTAATGTCTGATACCTTACTTGATCATTTTCTCCGTTATGTTGTATTATTTTTGTGTTTCTAATAACCTTTGGTGGTAAAACAAGTATGCATGTAACACACACAACTAATTCTTTTGCTGACTTAGATTAGTTGATTGCATGGAAATACTGGTAAGTGTGACCACTAATAGTTGGATGTTGCTCTTTTGGTGCATGGTGTTCCCCTAATCCTATATCAATGTGTGTAATGCTTTGTGGTACTACCTTTGTTGTTTGTTGTCTATATACCCAACAACGTAACAATTTTCAAGCCAGAATATCAACAACAACAGCAAGTTTGTTGTAAGTACTTCTCCATGAAAGTTGTAACTGGAGTGTAGTACTTGTACTAGTGACCACCTCTGCCTATTGAAGACCACTTGGCCATTGTGGCCAATTTTTTGTGGTCCTTTAGATTATTTTCTATATTCACCTATATTCAGCATGAAGAATCCTGTCTATAGTGGCCACTTATCTATTGTGCCCTACAAATTCTTTATCATTATAGATTGCAAATTTACTTACGCTGGGGGAAAACATGATGTGTGTTACGTTTTTGATAGAAACAAAAATTATGCACGTAGGCAGAAACAATTGCATAACATATACTTCTTTATAATCGGGGCATGAAACCAAACGCGTGGCTAGTGACCACAGTGACCACTTTGTTTGAATGAGTTGAGTGGTCGCTATAGACAGGTTTGACTGTATATCCCTGATGTGGAAACCTGTGAATAACTCTTGTTCCCCTGTGTGTTCTGCCCACAGACTGTGTTCCAGGTCGCTCCGCTGAACTGGGAGGAATGGTTCGCTGTGATCAAGATCTCCTCTCCGGTCATTCTACTGGACGAAGTCATGAAATACATCGCTCGCAACTTCATCGATGGTAAAGACCCAGATGCTAAGAAATATATAGAGCCTAAGTCCGAGTTTCTTTGGTACTTTGCTGTCATTGGGTCTTTTATAGCTATCATCTACATGCCACCTCACACTTTGTCATTGACTCGGCTTCTAGAACACCTGTCTTCATAAAAGAACATTCCATATGAAAAGCAAACTTGGGGGAACATTCCAAAATCTCAGTGCACATATTTTTAAACAGGACCTCAGTGTGTAAAGGTATAAGGGTGGTGTTAAGTTATTGTTGACCGTCCATATGTGCAATTTTCCGATGGTTGCAGATGGTTCCAACTGCCCATTCCAAAATTATTTTGTGTGTTTAACAAGTTTTCCAAAACGAATCAGGGGAAGATGCTTTATCTGCTGTATTACTTGAAAACCTGTATGTAAACTATTGGATCTGTGGAGACAAAGGAGATTTAAATTGTTAAATGTGTAACTTTTGTGCTGGGATTAGTTGGGGATTAGAAACGTTCAGTTTTTCTACTGGTGGAAATTCCTAGGCTTAATGCCGCTGTTGTAGCGTTCTAATTGTTCTGTGTTTTCTCAATTTTATTAGTTAATTAGTTAAGTAATTAAGAGTAAGAGTAGATGTAGTGGTGATGGGCCATAAGGTAGCCGCGACTGGTGTTTGATGAACGATGCCATGCATGCAAACGTGCTGGACTAACGAACTTTGTAACCACCCACTACTAGCTACCGAGGATGATTTCAAAGGTAGGCATGGGTCTGCCATTGACATTGTATTTACTACACCGCTCCCTGGTTGTACATATGCATATTATGGTGCATTTTTATGGAAATAAAGTGCATGTTGTAACCCAACAATTCATCCCAACCTTCTAGTAGTTGCAGTGTTTTCTCTCCCATTTGAGATGTGGTTTTGGGACATTGTGATGCTGCCTGTAGTAGTGTGGAGCATGATGTGTGGGTACCGTGTGTCTGACTCGTCTAACCTTGCCCTCACCTTGCCTTGTCACACACACACACTCACAAACACAAACCTGAAGAGAAAAAAGGATAACTTCAAAACACAATTTACAGTTTTGCCTCGACCTTGCCTTTCATATACAAACTAACAAACAGTGCAACTGTTGGGTTCAAATTCCTAAACAATTGTTTTAACGCAACTTCAAAATGCAATTTTCAGTCTTGCCCCGACATTTGCTTGTCATACACACACAAACAGTGTAACTGTTGGTTCAATCAAGTTCCTGAACAGAAAGAGAAAAAAAAAATTTAAAGCACAATTTACAGTTTTGCCCTGACCTTGCCTTTCATATACACACTAACAAACAGTGCAACTGTTGGGTTCAAATTCCTGAACTGAAAAAAAAAATACAACACAACTTCAAAATGCAGTTTGTCTTGCAACAGTCTTCTGAAGGCTTCCCAAAAGGCTACAGAAGAAACTTTTATGTTGCACATCTGATGAATTAAAACATCAATCCTGCCATTGTTGTGCCATATGTAAGATGTTACAACATACAAAGGACATAATGGGGGTTACACAACATGCACCACATTTGCACTTTCCCTTGATCTAACCTTGCCTTTCTCATTAACCTGCATACCCCTAACTCTTGACACAGCCTTAACTTTTACGATATCGCAAGTCACTTTACCAAGTGCTTCGTACAAGCCAGTGTATTAACCAGGAAGAAGAACTGAAGAGCCAAAAGCTAAATGACATCAGTGTTTGGAAACCCAAGTTGTTAATTGTCTTTGTTAAATCTGGCATTTTAAGCCTTTAGAAATACATTTTCTTCAATTTCATGTCATGAAGTTCAGAATTTTTTGGACAGACTGGTCCAATGTTTTTGGTCCCAACAAGCAAATTTCCATCTCGGATGGGTCCTAGAGACAGCCCTGGTCTCGCATGAAGCTCTTGTGGGCACTGATTTCTTCCTCCTGGTTTCTACACAGCCATGTCAGTGCCTTCTGCACATCCGCTGCTTGTATTTCTCCCTAACCCTGCACCCAGTGGGTTGGTTGATGACCTGGAGTGAGGACAGTAGTAGACGCATGTCCGTTGAACAGAGAAATGCCGTGTGGTGTGCTGATGACCCTGCTTCACCGTAAACTCCTGCCTGGCACCCCTCGTAGATGCGTGGCAAACAGTGGCAGCATTTTCACCGCTTTTCCCCCTGCCATGCACGCTGTATCATTCCAATGCCAAAGGTGAATGCTGTGACTTGAATTAAACCACCAGAAGTGCTGCCTAGTCCACATCACAAGTAAAACGGAATTAAAACAAACCACAATATTCGATAAATCCTAAACCGTCTTGAGTAGTAAACTTTGGTCGCACACGGTGAAAACCCATCACATGAAGAAAATAGTCACATCGATTTTGACACATACATTTCACTATTTCATCTCCAGGAAACAATACTACATTTTTATAAATTCGCAAGTGTAAATTGTGACATATCAAAATTGAGAACCTGATTGCAATATAACGGTGAACCACCCTGCCATTACTGGAAAACAATACCCAAGAACAACTTTTTAGTAAACCTGACTGTGTACATGTAGTCCTTATTAGTCAAGTTCTTACCATATAGCCTGGTATCCATCCGTACTCAGGTCTGTGTGCCCTATATACAGAACCCATTGCAGAAAGTCCTGGATATAGGGCCCACGGATCTAAATAGGGATGGCTACCAGGCTACCTACAACATCTTCCTTGCTGCCGTGCATCCATGTTTTGTTAGATGTGACTCTCTACCTTTCGAGTATTTCCATTTTTGTGTACACTCTACACAAAGTTGTGGCCCTCCCCCTGACTTCCCTTGGTATCCATCTTGCTGGCTACATGTATGGATGGACAGATGTGAAACTACAAACTCCACCAATCATTTTCTTCCAGTAGTGTCTTACCTTACCAAAAAATCCAAATGCTTGGTGCGAGCATGTATTCTTTGATTTTGAAACTTGCCGTCATCATAGAATGTCTTCACCTTGAAGTAGTTAAAGATGTGCAACTACTAAGGACAGGTAAAAGTAGAGTTTAAAAAAAAAGCCAAAACACATTGGGTTCTGTGGCTTGTGATGCTGCTGTTCTTTCCATGAAAGTCGGCCTTACGTTCTGCATAGCTACCACTGTAGTTAAACCTACAGTTCCAACTACCATACTGAAATAAGAGCCATATTCAACAGTACCATCTCCAAACTCGAACTTTACAATTTCTCATCAGTCAATGTTGATTTCATAATTTTGTATTTGTTTACTCTTTTCAATTGTTATTTATTTTGTTCCACAATAACCTGGCTGAGTTCCGCATGCGATCAGCTTTATTTTTCTATTTTTACCTCTGGTCATTTTGCATGTGCTTCTTATCCTTCAGTTGTCTTGATGTTCAGTCATTCCTTACCAAGAAAAAGCCTGGGAGTCATGGACCTATCCCGACGTTTGGTGTGACTTTGTGGGACCAATCCTGTCGCTTCCCTGCACGGATTTTCCTTTGATTTGATTTTAATTTCTTCTTTTATCTTCTTTTGTTTGAGCATGCACGTCTGGTAGTGCTCTTGGGCCCCTCCATTTCACCCCTCTATCCTTGCGTCGGAGCGAGCGTCAAAGGAACCAGCCAGGCTGTTATTGTGGAGTGGTGACGTCACTGTAACAACCATGTTTCTTTCCTTCCCACAGTTGCCAGGGCGGATAAGGTGCACTAAACGGTAGACCGCTTGCTGCGCTGGATTCTACCGTGTTCGTCACGAATTAAATATTACAACCCAAATAACTTGCTGCTCCGCCTGTATACATAGGCAGCTGATTGATGAATCATGAACACCTTTTCAACTAAAAGATCGACAGAATTTGTAGCAAAAATTGACAGTTTTTCGAAGATATATTTTCTTTAGCTAAGACCGCAAAGTTGGATTGTGGCGAATCTTAACAGGGCCAACATTTGGAGCAGACGACAACGTGGAAAAAAAATGCAATAACTTTGCTGCCTTTGAATTCGGCGGTAAGAGAGATATAAACATGGCAAACTTGTAAGAAAAGCAGAAGTTATGCAACAGGTTTTGTACAGTGTTTTTTACCTGCAGGTACTTGTTTTGAGAATGAAGTCTAGATAGTTAAAGAACTTAGGCAACATGGAATGAAAGGAGGCAACGTACGATTTTACAGTGAAACGTGTAAAGACGGGAAGAGGATTTTAAGTACTGGTGTGAAAGGAAGAAAGTTATAGAACCCAGGTGAGCAATAAGTCTGAAAAACTAGACCCTCCTTACACTTCATGCCTAGTTCTGTGCAATAAAGTTAGTAGACGTAGTCAAATTGTATAGGTGAAATTGCAATGGAAAAATCGCTATTTATCTCTCTCATGTGTGGCAAACTTAGCTACAGTAACCCTTTGCTTTAGTGTAGCCCGGACTGCATTTGATTAATAAAAAAAACGTGGAATAATAATATTAATTATCATTGGAAACGAAGCATGGTGATATAATAAAGAGAGAATCGTGGGCTTGCCGTAATGTAAGAGATATACCTCATTTTGTACTTCCTAGGCATACACGCAGAAGCCATATGGGACAGTTACAAGTTTAAGTCGTTCTGTTTTTCATATATTCGATCTGACTTGGTGTTTCCATCCTCCTTGTGGAGTATTCTAATGTTACAGATGTAAAAAAAAATGAGAGCAATAAAATCTTCTTGTGTGGTTTTAAGCCGGTCAATTCGATCCCTTATGTCCGTGCGACGTCCGTTGCCGTTGAGTTGGTTGGAGAAGGTTGGTTGGACGTGTGAATGTTGAGGTGAGCCTGGTGTAGCTATAGCGTCCATGTTGGTTTGAACTCGTTACAATGTTGGGTGACATATAACTTTCTTATATGAACTATGTTGGGTTGAAAACGCCATACATGTCCCGTACACATAACAACCCAGCCCCCTCAACAAATAACTGATTTTAAACATATTTAAGGAACATGGTACCTGAAAACGTTTGAACTTAACCTGATTATGAGTTAGCAGTTCTGCTGCCCTTGATTGGTTGATCAAATGTTTACAGACAAGGAGATGTTATGCGAATGTGTACAGTGGCATTGGTAGCTGTCGAAACTGACGGCGGACATGTATCACGTGAGAACAAGGCTAACATTTGTAAAGGAAATATGTCAGGGAGAAAACAATGACAACACAAGGAGACATGTTGACCATCAAACGTCCGGAGATGTTCTTTTCTGTTGGAGTAAGCTTCAGGATATGCAGTCATGCACAATATCAGCACTTAAAAGAACAGTCTCTCTGACAACTACTGGGGACTGTTACGCATCAAGACATGTCCAAAACATCGTCTATTTGCTCAAGGGCCAAGTCCGCACAGAGCTGGTCGTCGTTTTTGTCGGACCCGGGGACCACCTCAGACGCTTCCCGGAGCCCCTCCTTGAAGCGCCCGTCCATCCACATGAAGCGCTCCGGTGCCTGGAGAGCGTGCTCCCGGACGAACTCCACGGCCGTCCGCCAATCCACGAATGGCATCTCCAACTTACAGCCCCATGTGACGATGGCAAGAGGCTGAAAGACATCATCATCAAAAATTTAAGCCATGCTGGTTTTAGCAGAAAAACAGCAGAGAAACGATCAACCTCAAACCAGCAAACCTAAAGCAAAGAAATCCCGAACGGTACAAAAATGGGAAACAAACTCTAACTACAGTGGAAAATGCACTCACAGTCAAGCGCGTTTTTTTTAGAATAAGTTACTGTACAATGCGAAGCTGAACAGCTCGAAGTTTTATTGATATACACATGTGCACAGCTTTCAACTGTCCTTGTCAAATAACCATGTTTGTACTAATGACAATTATTTTGTGAAAACCATATGCATGGCCATGAGGATGATGTGACGGTGTCGGCACAACGTTCAACGTAACATATTGCCATCATGACATTCAAGGGTATCTATAAAGGTAGGTGACAACGTATAACTTTGAACTCGGACGACAGTAGTATATGGCCTCCGTCGGTTAGTATTGACCATGGTAAAATAATAATTCACAACAGCCCAACAGCATCGACTATGCCATGGCTAAACAGCCCTATACGAGAAAGGCAGTCTCTGCCACAAAACTGACTCGGACGACAGTATGTCGAACCGTATCTCTGGCACCACACTCCAAATTTAGAACTAGAACTGTCGCAGTGACTGTCCAAAGATAGACTATGACACAGTCCGGTATGTCGGAATATCAGAACTATAAATAGGACGTCATCTCTACATGATCGTGACCGTTGTGTAAACACATTCCATAGCTGCCATTTTGACACGGCCGTCTCGAAAAGTTAATTATAGGTCAGGGTAAAATTGCCGACGTTTAACATTCCGATGAAGGTTACAGCTGCCTGAGTATGTCAGATTCATGGTCACTATCGTCTGATGTTTTTCTAAGGCCGACCTAGCCTCTACCAGGCTCCGCACGATCACTGGGAAAATAGTAGAAATCGGCCAAATAGAATGAATAGCCAGGGGTAGTTCGCTATACGGTGAAGCTATACGTAGATCGCCTATTGAGCTTCACTGTATAGCGGACTACCCCTGGCTATTTACTTTATTTGGCCGATTTCTACAATTTTCCCAGCGATCACGCGGAGCCTGGTAGAGACTAAGGCCGACCGGCTGTGTTGATTGCAAGGCCGAGCTGATGCCACAGGTTCCATGATGTTTTAACAATGAATCGCCCCTGTCAGCGGCTCAACTGGTAGCAGCCTCACAGTTGATCAGGTCCTGGTTCCAATTAGTTGCTAACTGGGAGACCCCGGTTCAATCTTGGGTGAACGTTTGATGGCCAACATGTCCCCGGTTCAATCCTGGGTTGGGGACATCTCGGTTTGGGCTGCACCTGTCTTTCGGAAGGGACGTAAATACATGTAAGGAGGTGGCTCGGACATATTAAAGGGGAAGGGCTAACAACCCCTCCTTGTGAAGTTATACCCTGCTACAGAAACAGCAAGGAAACATGCTGCCCTATGTGATACTTGGCACTACGAGGGTCTGAATAAACTAACGAACGCACGAAAGTAACACGAAACACCCACCCTGGTTGGTTCCAGCTTCCTATAAGGGGTGATAATGTGACGCCTCAGACAGCCGCGGGCCAGTCGTTTCAACTTCTGGATCTGCACAGAGCTGGCACAAGGGTGGTACAGGAACACCGCCGCACCGTGCTGGGGTAATTCAAAAGAAATTACGGAATGTAATGATCGTTGATAAGCAGTACGTCTCGGTGATTTGTAATGGATAATTTTTACTCAACAGCGTCTGAAAAGAACGGTAGTTTCATTGTTTAAAGCCCCTGTCACACTTGTGCTCATATTCAAGTCCGCATGAGTTGCGCATTAAAATGTTTTTGGTTTAGGTTAAGTTTGCAGTCCAAGAAGTCATTTCCTTGGTTCGATAACTAGACTGAACAGCGGTGGGTCAAAGTGGAAAACAACTTCCTCCACGCAAAATTTACTTAAAGCAAAAAAAAATGTTACTGCGGAACTTATGCGCACTTGGATATACGCACAAGTATGACAGGGCCCTAACGCCACGTCAATCTGAACGGCGCGGTCACATTCATCGTAGGTCGTCGTGCGACACGTGTTGATGCCGAAGTGAATTTTCAGGTAGGCTTTGACGGAGCCAACCACCGTCAACGATCTAAGGCTGCTGGGTTTACAGTCGCATTTCCCAGCACACTCGGGGTGTTCTCCAAGTGTGCTTGGAAACGCGTGTGTAAACCGGGTCTAAGAGAGCCTTTTCCGTAAAAAGACATCTGAATTTTGCAGGACATATTAACATGGCTATCTCAAAAATGCCTAGCCTCTACCAGGCTCCGCGCCCGGATCGCTGGGAAAATAGTAGAAATCGGCCAGATAGAGTGAATAGTATGCCAAGGGTAGTCTGCTATGCAGGGAAGCTCAATAGGCGACCAACTAGCCTGTATTTACACAAGCTCTCGGCCGGAGGTTACTGACCCCAACCCAAGGGTTTGGCGGTTATAGAACCGGCTGGCCGTAGGAGCGCGATTCGTCAGGCTAGGCGACCAACGGTTGGACGAGCGATCCGCGGAGCCTGGTAGAGGCTAAAGAATGTCCTCAGTTTGCGATCGAACGGCGCTTGTGAATGGGCCCTGAGATAACAAAAAGGGACCGTCTACACACCCTTCCCATTGAATGAGACAAGATCTGTATAGTTTATGATTGAATAAGTACATGTAGTTGTGTTGATAAATATGGCTGACCTCCAGAGCGTGCACCCATCTCTGAGGCGGGATGTAGAGGTAGTCCCCGTACGCAGGCGCAACAGGACGGTGCTTTCCGCTATCGGCACAGAACGGTACGCATTATATGTACAAACGTTTTAAGCAAGAAAATTACCTTTCAAACAAACAGTAAGTGACTTGACGTACGTGGGGCAATCACAAAACTCAGAATTAGCTGTAACAAATTAAGAATAGAAAACGGGATATCCCAAATATCCTACCTTGTGGGTATTCTGTCCGGGTAGTCAATGGGATCCGTTAAGCAGGAATGCCATGCCTGATTCACAAGATTAAGAAAGGTAACCAAGCAATATTAGGGCCCGAAAATCGGATTTTGAAAGTCAATTTGTTTAGTCATTTCTATGCAAGATTAGTTCAAACAACACTATCACAATGTATAGCGACGTCCATGATAACTTCGTTGTAATGTGAGAACTCACTGGAAATCGTCGCCGTTTTTTTTTTAGGCTCGCGAAACTAAGGGGATCATCGTATGTTTTTGCATGGTTTTATAATGCTCAAAGTATGAAGTTATTGCACAAATATGCTAGACAGTGTTAGTAAATGTCACTATATTAAAGATCTCAGCATTTTTCTTCTTTCCCTTTTTAGGTCTCTAATATTGCATTAACGGTTTATACTTTAGCCAGATTTGTGTCACCGCGACTCTTACAGAACTAGAGAGAACTAGAGAGATAATATAACATGTATAGTATACTTTTCAAAGGTTGATGTTGACATGTAATAAAACGAAATGATGGTTTATACTTTAGCCAGATTGGTGTCACTTGACTCTTAAGCCCTCGTCACAAATAAGAAATTCAGCTCGGCCGACGTGTTGGCGAGCTTCAAATGTGCATTTTCGGCCGAAGTACGGCCGACGTCCTGTCGATTACACGGGCTTCGGGCGATTTTTAGAAATATAAGTTGATCCAAATATTTGACTTTTACCAGGTTAGTCGATACTGACATCGTCCATGTCCAAGAGATGGTACCATCTCATAGGGGATTTTTAGCTTTTAGTGTTCAACGGACGTCGCCCGAGATTTTCATCGGGAAATACGGTCGACGCTCGGGCGATTTTGAAATTCGGCGAGCTTCTGGTGATCTACAAAGTCGGTCGGCGCTCGCATGAATTGTGACGCCGCCATTACCGAAAAATGCATCGAATAAAGGTCAACTAACGTTACGTGTGATGATAGCGAAGCTGCATATGTTTCCATGTGCGTACCCTTCCCGCTATGACGAAAATATATTTACGTGCGCGTTATGTAGATAGCTATAGTTCGTACCTTATCCTTCACTTCATGGCATTCCTCAATCGGTAAGACGTCAATTTCCTGTTGAGGAAGTACAGCAGCAAACGGTTAGAACAAGCCGCTAGGGGGCGCAAACTTACACCACTTCTGTCTTACATCAAAAAATCTGCCACCAAACAAAAATCAAGACCATGGCATGTCCAAGACAAATGTACAAAACCTGGAAGTTTTGCTGCAGTACCACGGTTATACACCAGGGGGCCAAAATCAACCATGACCTTTGTCAAGACCTACTCACACACCAAATATCATCACAATCCATCCAGAAGTTCTTGAGTTATTCTGACCACAAATATCCGGAAACACAGACAGACAGACACAAATACATACACAGACATACACACGCTCGCACACACAAACAGACACCAAAAACAATACCTCAATTTTTCATAGAGGAAACAACGTTAAACATGAGTTCGAGGATCTCATACTTCCGTAAACTATCTACGGACACAAACACGAAAAAACAAAGATACAAACACACCGAAATCAATACCTCTTATTTTACGGAGGTAACAAAATACTGACATAAAAATTTGGGAGTGACTTATAACGTTAGCAACGTTACTGACAGTATCGCGAGAGGGCGCTTTTACATGTGTATTTGCTGATGGATTGTCCCAAGGATATATGATGGCACTGATTGTTCTTGATATGGGTTGAAACTCAATAACGGTCGATTTCCTTAAAGAATTCTAATGAAGGTATGATGCCATGGCTATTGACAGGATGTTGCTGAGTGTCTCACTTAATGAAGACAATTAAGACAATGAAGACAATGAAGTTTATTGCATATTCATGCCCAGCAGAGGGCTAAATGCATTACAGTATCATAAGAATACTAAGAAAAATATGCTATGCTTTAACTATGATTTACATGCTTCTTCTCTCTTTTCTTATTGAGTTTCAACTCATATCAAGGACAATCAGTGCCATCATATATCCTTGGGACAATCCATCAGCAAATACACATGTAAATTTAATAGCGTGAACGCCTGCTGAATGTTCATGTCTCGGTAGGGCCATGTCCTTTTCTTAACATCCATTCAGTAGTCAAACAGTCTTTCAATACTAGTAGTTAATTAGCCTTGCTATAAAGCAATGTCAAGTAATTTATTTGTAGGGTAACCCAACTCAGTGATTGACACTACTTTACAGTGGGGCCCTGTGTAACCTTTTTTTGCACTATCTTAGTTACACGGTCAGGGTTAGGGCTATATAAGGAGTTAGGTGTGGGCGGACAGGATCATGGACATCCTGTCAATAGTGCCAAAAAGTATATAGACAGGAAATCCTGTCAATAGCCTAGGCCAAAGTATGATGTAACAGATAGGAATAGATCAGGGGAATATCAAATGTTAGCTCTTGAACTTATTGTGAACAATGAATCATTTATGTGACAGTTAAACGTCCATGTTGAGTTGATTATATGGATGATATCCATTGGGAACTCTAAAACTGATGCGAGCGTGCGAATAAAAAAAGTTTTGAGAAAAAAGGTTGTCTTCATTATAAAATCTACGTGGCCAGGAAGGTTAAACTGATTATTAAACACACAAAGAATGGTATACCAAATGATGGATTCTTCATTTTTTTCTTTCACATCTTCGTCTTTGACTTTGGCATTCTATGACATCAGTATCCGTTTGGCAAAATATCTTTTTTTGCAACTTACGGCACATATTTGCTCATTTTGTAGATTTACAGGATGGTAGAAAACGTTTTTTGTGGAAATGGGCGAAAATTGATGCGCGCGGGGATGCCATCCATATCATCAAATCAACATGACCTTAGATATTCCGATAAGTATTTGGCAGATTTAATAATTGGTCTCATAACTAAAAGTTACCTTTTTGGAGAGGTCCGGCCAAGTCCGCTCCGGACAGGTGTGCTCAACATCTGAACCGTCCCAGTCCACCTCCAACATGTGCTGAAAGCGGGTAAACAACAGTTAATTGATGTCTTCTGTCGTCCTCAACTGAGCACCCTCCTCAGCAGGCCCGACTCGTATGGTACGTTACCTCCCGCATCGGCCCTGCTATTCCAAGCCCGTATTCTGGCTTCTGGAGACGTCACCATCAAAACAGCTTTCAGCCAATCAGAGGCTTTGCAAAAGGTCATTTTGTGCAAAACCGTAAAGGTCGCTGGGAAGCTATCAACCAATCAGGTTACGTCTTACATCCCTACTTTGGGTTCAGAGCAAAATAACGGCTGTTTGTGCCAAATAAGGCTAGCTCATTAATTATTCATGAGCAACTGTCAGTAACATCGCATGGTGGTAGTGGAAGCCCAGTGCGGCTTCAACCCTACTCTTCTCGATAAGTATGTTGTCTACTTTTACGTGTAGCGGTTTGACGCTTGAGGCCAATGCCTGGATTTTTCTCATACACGGGGCCGCTAGTTTTACGGCCCCGTCCGAAATAACGAATACGCTCCACTACAATATGTCCGACCCTGGGATCGAACCCCGGCCAACGAATCCACGGAATTTGATCCATATGGCAAATCAGGGGGATCGCTTACCATACCCTGATTTCAAGCCTAAAATAATTTAGATACTTGCGCTATCCACAGCAAACTTTGCAAAAGTCTCAAGCACCCTAACCCTGTTCTCCTCGGGAAAAGTCATTTTTTAGTAGAACAGCGATATTTCTACAACTTCTTTCCACGTTGCAATAAACCACTTGTTTCACTTTAGCATGTTTCTTGTCCAAGGCCAAGACAACGAAAGTTGATAAATGTTAGGGCGAGATTCCCAGACGTTACCAGATTCTCGCAATTCATTAAATACCTTCTAATTGAATTGCTGGCATTTTCAGTGGTCCAACAGTACGTGAGTTGTTTGCTAGATTTGAATAAGCATCGATTGAAGATACCACTCACACTGTCAGTGTACGTCATTCACTGATCATGACCCGGAATACACACGTAGATAGACCGGATACTGGTCACGATCTCTTAACCCTACCTCCTCACGTTTCTATCACTCTTAAATCGAATGGAGGTGAAGTACTTTGTACAGAACATATAAATCAGAATTCAAGCACTGGTCAATGAGTACATACGAGGGGTGACCAATAAGGGGTGATCCTCGCGGTCTCACCCAGAAATAAGGTGCACAACTCAAATTTTGGAGTGCAATCTGTTAGGCTACTTCACCGAGTTTTTCGATAAGAGTTAATTGAAACCAATCTAGCAAACCTATAAACCATCATCTTTTCTATTATATGTCAATATCATAGATTATCTTTGTCACTGATGCTATACATATTGAATCTCTGCCGGTATTACTAATGTTGCAGCTAGTTTATATCCCCAAATACCTCGCTTTTAAAAATCCCGGGTTTAGGTGAAGCTGCGTTATAGCACAAAAGACTTTATAATTATGCCCCAAAATTTCAGTTATGCACCTTATTTCTGTATGAGGCCGAGAACTCATTAATATTGACCTACCGTGAAATAACGTACTGCGCCAGATAATAGGTGAAGAGTTCGTGTAAGCTTTCCGATAATCTCATGGGAAATCATGGAAGGTTGAATGCTTGTCTGAATAGTTAATGACGTCTGTGTATTGTGGCGATAGCATCTAATGGAAATGTTTCCCTATGTTTTATGCCTGTATTCTTAGGAAAACTAAAGGAACTCAACTAGACAACACAAGCTGTAAGACTATGAAAAGGGGGCATCTCAAGGGGGAAAATTCGAACACAAGCTGTAAAGGAAGGTAACATCGAGAAGAGAACACAAGATGTAAGACTAACAAGAAAGGCAATTAAACGTATTGCCATGGCGACGATTGAGTGGCTATAAGTAAGTGGTGTTTATGATTGACATTTTGAAGCTATGTTTTGACACATTGCAACTTAGGTGCCAGGCCGCGTGGCTAATGGTTACAATGTGTTTATTTTTTGTTGGACAGCCAAGAGACATTTGACATTTTGACTTTTCCACTAATTTGTTGATGAAGTCGTATCCTTGATTCAAACAATCCTCCAGACAGGCTAATTACCCGGAGTTCCAATCTGAGAAATGCTCTAGCAGAGAGACAGCATTAGTGGTTGGTACCGAGTAGTAACACATCGGTGACGGTAACTAAGTTTCTTAACAGAGCCAGATGATCGGTCAAGGAGACGGGCTGCCTCACACACGGAAATAACGTCATAAGCCATGACTTTCCCTAAATACCGAAAAAGAAAAAAAAGGATCTAATTATCAGAGTTCTTCTCTTGTACCAAAGAGAATTTCTCGTCTACATGGACCATGTTCTCTAAATGCTGTGGGAGATAGTTTCCGCGCCCGCAAGAATATATATAACCAGGGAGGTCTAAAATCCATGATATAACAGACTCCTTTGGGCGCTCCCCCCCCCCCCCCCCCCAATATGCCGACGCCGACGTTCCTAGAAGTCTGCGAAGGAGTCTATACCTTACGATAGAAGGTAATTCTCTACTGTATAGGCAGTCTTAGTGGAATGTTTAGTGATAACAGCAACAGGATATAACTTTCCCGATACACAGGTAACGTTTGTTTGTATATTCATACGTATATTTGCACATCACACAAACTGCATATGATGAATAGAACAGAACTGGTTTTCAACTCGCTAAGATAAAGAGACTGCTGCATATCTACACGTCTGGAGGACTGTAAATCAAATGAAGTTACACAAATTAATGATAGTATACATACTATATAGGTGTACATCAACAATGGGTCTACATTGTGTACGTGGATGAAAGTTGAAATGAGAGTACACGCAATCGGCAGATGTTACCGTATAGTATTGACCAAGGAATCGGGCCTTATTGTCACATTACAATGTACACTGCAACACTGGAAGGCTATAGTGATTGGTAAAGCCTTGCCAGTGTTGATCGATTGAACCTTATTTTCCTTCCATCACCAATGGGCCAGATCGCAATCATACATAGTGGATGGAAAGGCCATGAATTTGGGGAACTAATATTTGCAATGCCCCGTCAGGCCCCCTAAAATACGAACGCTCATGGTGGGATTTATCAGCACCAGAGGATACTGCAATTTGCTTGGCTTAGGGAAACGTGCGATGTAGTCAGACAAATCTAAACTGATGCCTACATATCTTGACAGCAGCAACAGTGAGGCTGATAAAGAATGTACCGTATTGTTCACGTGGCATCCTGGTGAAATATCATCTGGATTTTTACCCGAACTAACGCAAAGCTCAATATCGCTGTAGCTGATATGTGGTGTCATAAAACAACATGTTACCTCGCCGTCGTCACAGAAATTCTTGGTGAACCATTCCTTCTCGTCTTCGTGATCATGAGACAGTCCTGTTGTACACAGCACTGCAGCGTGAAGCAGAAGAAGAAGACTGAAGAAGCCTCTCTTCACCATGTTGTCTTTAAGACAGTGGATCTCCTCTATCTTGTCTAGAGCTGGTGCCTGTCAGAGCAATAGTACAACCCGTGTGGTCCTCTCCCCGCGTCAGCTTTACTAAATGTTACCGGTGAGCTGGGCCCATACGGGCGGGCTTCATCGTGTATTGGGGACGACTCAGTAAACGTATGAGGGGCTCAAGGGTCAACATATTTAGTATTTACGTCATCCAAATGAGGCGTGCTTTGTTTTTAAAAGACATCAAGGTATACCGGGCAGCTTTAATTATAGCCGTAGGCGTAAGAAGGTTTTCAGTAATTGTAATTAGTTTGTCAGTAATGTTGTTGTGCATATCGTCTGGGGAGTTATGTTAACTACAACATCATCTTGAAATACTTGACATACGGAGCTTATACTGTACAGATACTAACCATGGAAGTTTTCAGTTTCTTTCAAATATCTCTCTCCTGTAATATAAGCAAGCTATCGGTCTATGATACTGATTATGTACAGAGTTTTCTTCAGGTTTGTCCTCCTGGACTGTAATGAAATGATTTCAAATATAAATTGACGTATCGCAGACTGCCAATAATTTCTCCATCTATCTGCGGTCGTTTTGGATTGAGTAATATTAATGGACAAACATCTACCGTAGCTTTCGACCCAGGAAAGATGTCTTTCCCCGATCAAAACGACCTCTCAGTTATATTCAATACGATTTAAACATTTATGTCCCACTGAAAATCAATCAGAGACTCCGCTTAACTATGGTGTGTCCCTACCACGGGGGCACCACAAATTGTGGTTACTAGAATGTAGGTTTTGTCATGCTCTCTAGTAAATTGCATAGTCTACGTGGCAACCTACGTAGAAAGCATTACCTCAATGGTCGGCTTACCCCTCTGGCAGGCTATTCACCATTGTTGCCAAATTCCCGCTATTTTTCAGTCACTGAAGTATTGTAAATTCCTTTATTTTCACGGGGAATTAATTTTGCGGTAGAAGGGAAAATGAGGTTTTTGCGGTGTTTTAACTTCGCGGTAGAAGCAGTCCTGTAGTACAGCAGTAACACATTGGAAACGCATATTCGCGGTGGAGAGGTTAACATGAAAATACAATCACCGCAACGCAAACATTGCCAGATGTACGGTAGTTTGTTAGAGATTTATTTGATATCTAGGAGAAAAGCATGTATGGGAAAACGTGTAGACTTGATTACTGGCGAACAACAATAGTTTATTCAGAGTTGGGATGTAGGGGATCTGCCATCGTGGCATGCATATGGGGCTGTAGCGAATGATGCTTTGTTTGATTGTTGTCCCGACTACAAGCTTGTGCAGGAAACGGGATATCAAAACCGGGAGTTGCGCTGCAGTACCTTAGAAAGTCGCTAGGGAGGATAAAATCTATTCTTTTTGAGGTCTCATCAAATCCTACCTACACACCAAACATCAAGATAATCCACCCAGGTATTGTCGAGCTGTTCACAAACAAACAAACAAACAAACAAACAAGCAGACAAACAAGCAGACAAACAAGCAGACAAACAAGCAAACAAACAAACAAAAACAGGCACAAACACACAAGAAACCGAAAACATAACCTTCTTGGCGAAGGTGATGAAGGGGAATCTAACCCGGGCACTGGTGCCAGATGTCACTGCCATCGATTATGAAGGAAAACTCTTCAGTCCGTGTGTCTGTAAAAAACAACAACCACGCAAATCTACATGGCAACGGGCGCTATGTAACGCTCCTGCATTGATCAAGATAAAGTCAAGATAAAGTGCTGGTACACAAATACTGAAGACGGGCTCATAACTAAAGCTTTTGGCAAGGACAGTCTAGAGAGCAAATGACGTCACATCTTTCCCCCAACTATATGATCCTATATGGCTGTCGTTGAGCGACCGTACAGCGACCAAGATTGCATTTGTGCAACCCTGATGTTTTAGAATCTGAATGCTGTGCAAGGTGTATGATTTCGAAGACATATATATGGCCTCCGTCGGTCAGTATTGACCATGGTAAAATCCTAATTCACAACAGTTTCGAAGACAACAAAATGCAAAAAAACGTGTCCGTTCTTTATCTTTGAAATTCGCTGAGCGCTCAGTGGTTGTTCTTCGGTCGCAGCCTCAGGTGGAAAACGGCTGTTGTGTGCAATCGTTTCAGCAATTACCGCCATGGTATGCGTGGACTATAGCTAAATATGGTGGTAGCTTAGTAACAAACCATTATTATTGTTCAGTGAAGGCGAAGAGCTCTACAGCTATTCATTCAATTAGTCGAAATTATCCCGGCGATATGAAACAAAGACTAGTTGTCATTAGTATATAGGTCGCCAAGTAAAAAAGACCTATTAGTATTCTAAGCTTAATTGAAGGCTGATGAGCAGGGTGGCTTCTTCACCTAGGCAACACTTGGGTTCTTAGTTGTCGGGTATACTACACAGTAGACGTAACGTTACAAACACTAATGTCATTTGTTGAAAAGCCACAGGACGAATGGCAGCGGATCATAGCCAAGCTTTTGAACAGGTTGGTACCAGTTCCATACTTTCATGTGCCAATGTGTTTTCTTCACACCTCTTTTCGGCAAATCTCAGTCGCTTCCTCCTGATTCTACGCAAATTCTCAAAAGGCGCTCTCTCAGACTTTTAATCGTGAATATAATGTTACATGAGTAAGATGTATTTAGCGAGGAAACCTAAATATAAGGGCCATGCCTATTGTGTATAGAGTTCGTCTAGCCTCAGCTTTACAGTATATGTCAGTTTTGTCCTGCTGTATACTAGATATCAACATGCTACCAATTTTGAACGTTATAAAAATCTTTGCAGCCACGCCGCTTGCTGCAGACTCCAGCTTGTGTGAGTCTACCGAGTAAGAGCAAATGGTTCTACTACAAAAGTCTCAGTCTCTCTCCAAGGACGACGCAAGACGAAAAGAGTGACTTGAAAGCCCAGCACCTGTACGCCAACCAGACTGTTGCTCTCAAAGAAGCACAGGTGGGCCAAAACAAATCGTGGTTGGTCGAGAATGTGGCTCCCGCTCTACCGAGTATGACCGAGACTACGCACACAGAAAGACGAACCCTCGGCTGGCACGGGCGACTTGTGGGGACAAACAGTAAATGCTGTGCGCGAGGAAGTGTTTCTTCCCATGTCAGAAGAATGGCGAGGTCCTACTGCTCTTCGAGCACGTCCAGAGGGAGTTTGTCCTCAGCTTCCGTCCAATGGAGTTCAGAGGAACCGTGGGGAAACTTGATGGCTTCAGACACGCTACCATCTATACTGATTTCCCCACCAGCGCCAAAGGTGAGTTAAGTACTAGTACATACATGTATGTGTGGGACGGCATGTAAACAACTACAAGCCTAAATATACCTTTGTCAGTCAGAGACCAAAACAACAAGAACATAACTTTCAAGAAAACAATAAACAAATGGCCCAGCGGATGATATTGTATTCATTTATATACTCTATTGACGAAACAAAACGTGTAGCCTTAATCTGATTTATACAAATTATAGTGAGTGTTCGGAAAGCGTTGTGGAGACCATAGTGACGTTACGCTCCCATGGAAATACAATGATTGTATTGTTCCTATGATTTCGGTCCTATAATCTCCTACAGATTATTATGATAAATGTATCCATAGTAAACGTTTCTGACAGACACAAATGAAACAATGTGACGATGGAGTATTCCAATGATCGAATTCTTGACTAGTTGACTCTGTGTACGGATCCTATGTTTTAGTGTGAGGTCTTTTTGGGGGGGGGGGGCAGAAATTCTAAAGTCTGAGATTTTTATACCAACATCCATATTAGGTCACATTTTCCTTATACCTGATACAAAAGAAAAAGGGAATCGACAAATGCAAACTACAAACTATATAAACAGAAAATTCTCCGAATTTTTAAAATCTATTCCATGCTTGCCTATAAGCAAACTTTGCATTTTCGTAAATGAAAAAAAAACTACAATGGCACGTTGATGAAGGTAGGACATCCGCCAATGGCCTTTGAAAAGTTACCATCCTTACTAGAAGTGCCCATTACAAAATGGTGCTTATTCAAGCTCAGTCCTAAAACACAGAGACATGATTGTACTTTGTACCTCGTCCATAAATTCGGTTGGATGTACAGCTTATTTGTAACTGTAGTAGTACAACTCGACACAATGTTCCCAATAACATGCTACAGCTATGTATCCATCTTGTGTTAGCACAATTCCTGAGGAAAACGTGTTCACTTCTGCCACAGTTTTCAAGTACGTCCCGTCAGGCCGGAACACCTGCAGACGGCCGCCAAGAAAGTTCACGACAATGATGTTACCTGCCGGGTCTAATGTTATCCCCGACGGGCACAGGAACTGTCCTTCGCCCAGACCAACCTCACCAAAGCTAAACTTCACATTCCCCTCAAGGTCAAATACAAACACTTTGTTAGCGTCGCTATCGGTGACGTAGAACAGGTCACGCAACTCGTCCACTGCTACGAACCATGGATTCTCTAACTGTCCCTTGCCGATGTCCCGGATGAGGCTCCCGTCAGGCTGCAGGAGGAGACAGGATTTCTGTTGCTTGTCCACCGCCAACATGCGGCCATCTTTCAAAACGGCCACTCCACGTAGCTCTCGAAAACAATCAGAGTTCACTGTCTTTGCGAGAGTCCCTTCCCTGGAATACACCCTAATAACTCCTTGGCTTGCCTGAGATGTCACAATATACTGTCCATTGGAGTCAGTGTCAATCCCACATGGACGCTCACTATCCACTAGTGTGAAAAATCGAAGTGACTGGCCAGTCCTACTATCAAATACATGCACACGTCTGTTCTTACCATCCACGACTACAATGTTACCAGCCGCGTCCACTGCTACATCTACTGGACCGAAATGTTCTTTTGGTCCTCCACCGCGTTTTCCAATGGTTAAGGCTGGCGCGTGATTATATTGTACCTTGACGTCGAACGGAGTTCCAGCCAAGGACACTCCGTTCACCTTGACGTCTAAACTATGGTTGCCCGTGACAGTTGGTATGTATGAGATTTCCCATAAGCCCCTGCCTCTTTCCTGTAGCTGTGTCGGTACCGCTTGGCCCAAGGGGTCCTTCAGGGTGACCGTGACGTCATCTTTAGGCACAAAACAAAGATGCCCATCTTTGTCAATTGTGCTTAGGAAGGAGTGACTTGACACCTCTACAACGGCTGACTTTATTTCAACGGAACATTTGGATGCGTCCACTTTTGTTGTGACTTGCACACGCCCTGCTTTGACCACGTTGTCCTTTAAACCTGCTATAACAGTCCCCTCAAGGAGGACGACTTTACTTGGAGGGGCTTTCAGATCGGTTGGAGTTGTCAACAGCTCTTCCACCCTCTGTCTGGCTTGGTCTTCGACCACAATGACGTGAGCGTCACTTCCGTGTTCCAAGGCTTGTTTACAGAAGTCAGACGCGCTCGTCAGTCCTGCCAACTCAAACTCTATCGCTTCTTGCTGAGTTTCCAAACATTGTTGGACCTCCTGGCGGCCTGACTATATGTCATTGATGACTTCTGTTTTTCTCTCTTGAAGCAAGGTGATAATATGATCGAAACAGACTGTGGCCTGTTCAATCGTTGCGTCTGTCGATGTTGGCAACTCCGAAATTTCTTTCCCAACGTTGTTCACTGTGACGCGGCCTGTGCCTCTCTCGTCCGAAGGTCTACTTTTCCCAGCAGTTTTTGGAGGTCCAGTTTCTTCCTTTCAGCGATGGCGCCGATTTCTACAAGATTGTGCTCATCGTCCATTCGATGATCTACAAGAGCACAGCCACAAGGTCCAGTTTCTTCCTTTCAGCGATGGCGCCGATTTCTACAAGATTGTGCTCATCGTCCATTCGATGATCTACAAGAGCACAAGCCACACAAACCAAAGTCTGACAAGGTTCACAGTAGAAAGCTAAGACTTGGTCGTCGTGCTTTGAGCAAAATGCTTTGCGCTGAAAGGTAGCAGGCACACATTCAGTGGCCTTTAGATTCTCTTGAGTCAAGATCTGATGCACTTTCATGGCTGGAAACTTGCGATGTATGCTTGCACAGGACTCACAAAGCAGAACGGCACACTGTACGCACCATGACCGTGCCCCTTCCTCCTTCCCCTCGCACACCTGGCACGGTACACCTGGCCCCGCCCCTTTCTTCACGACCGCAAAGTCCAGCAGGTTGTTGACGTAGAAGTTACTTCTGAGTCCTTCTACACCTTGCTGTGGTAGAGTGACATTTTTTCGACAGGTTGGACACTCCATCGGCTGTAGTTTAGTGGCCCAAAGCTTCAGGCATTCTTTACAAAATGTGTGCAGACATGGCAGTATTCTGGGATCCCTGTAGTTCAACATGCAGACCGGACACGTTAGGAACTGGTCGTCAAAATCTTCCAATACTTGGATTTTCCTCGCCATGATGCCACCAGGGTTCTCCGAGAAAATCCGAGACGATGCTTACAGCATACCCCGTTCACTTTATAGTCTATCATCAGTGAAAGGATGTGAAACTGGGCACAGCAGTTTCTCGGAAGTAAGTTTCAGAAGCTTACAGCCAGGCGGATGACGTCACATAGGGCAGGTCATCGGCGAACAGGACTTTGATCTTAATGCCTTACCGTCGCACCCTAATTACCTTGACTAAGAAGGTTAATTATGTTTTCGGTTTCGCCATGGTTTGGTGGCGGTGGATACAACAGCATACTGTAACCCAAGAAACTGTGGGTGGATGTTCATGATTTTTGGTTAAAGTGGGTAGGTGTCGAAGAACCGTAGTCAAGTTAGAGAATAGGCTTTCTGGCGACTTCCTACGAAACTGCAGCGAACCTTTACTTTGTAAATTCGTTTGTCCTCAGCACAACTCGAGAATCTGTGGATGGATCCTTATGATATTTGGTAGGTGAGTAGGGGTCAGGATAAAGAAGATCAAGTTCGACAACGGGCCTCCTAGTGGGTACCTACAGCACTGCAGCATTGCTTCAAATTTTGAGATGTAGTCTTCTGGAAATGCAATGGTCGAGATTTTTGAGTGGATATTCCGTTTACGTTTTTTCATACCAATGTGTTCCCCAACATCTGCTTGGAGGTCTTCGTTTGAAGACATGGTGGAAGTTGTACTAAATTTGTTATTTTGGTACACATAGGTGAAACTGCTACAAGTGATGGGTAGGCAGAAAGACCTCTGTATGAAAAATGCCGATCCAGCCACCTTGAATTGTAACGCTGTAACGCCCAGGCTGCCCTGTCCAGTCATGAAGTCCCACAGATACAAAGGAAAAGGTAGGAGACACTATCATAAACCTTATCTGACAAATGAACGATTTACCTAATGCAATTGACTGATGGAGTTACACTACACCCTATGTTGTGATCACCTATTGGCTGTGAATTCATCACAGCACTGTACTTAGACCTAGTATACATGTAATGCTAGTTTACCTTTCTCTGTTGCGTCTTTAGGTAAGAGTCGATTGACACTCAATCTGGCAAAACAATAAATAATCATTTATTATAGATTACCATTGCCACTTATTCTGTACATGTTATATTTTCTCTCTAGTCCTGGTGTTTGAAAAAAAAAGAATATTGGAACACAAGGAATAATGGTCAAGTAGTTTGTTTGTTTGTTTGTTCATACCATCCAGGTGACTCCAAGACAAGAAGGGAAAGAACGGCTCTTCCTTTCAAAGTCTTCAACTTCTCTGATGACAAGGCCCTACCAAGAGTCAAAGTCTGGAGGGGAAACCAGGCTGTGCAACTTGCTACTACTAGTCAGCAAAGCTACTGCCTGAAGGAATATAGCAGCAGAAATTGACCTATAACTACCTCTCATCTCCATCCCATGGGCTGTTCAAGAATAATTCTGAGCAAATTGCTGCAACAGTAACAATACTGCTTAAACGAATGTACAGTAGCAGTAGACAGTGACCTACAATTAAATTGCACTCTCTTATAGAGTCAATTCCACATTACCGAGAGGGTGTTTGTTGCCTTTTGTTCTAACATTTACAAAACCTTTGTTACAATCTATGTGAGATGAGTAACTGTTAAGAACAATTTCCAACATTTATTTGGTGTTATAAATATTTTCTGCTGTGTTCCAACAGGTTAAACAAATTTCCAACATTGAACACATTATTTGTATTAGTTTCTAAACTGTTGCAACATAGATTGATTATTTGTTTGAACATGTTCCAACATTCTACAAATATGATATAACTGGGTCAGTGGGCTGGGAACAGGGCAATTCACACATCCCTTCAAAGTCTAGGGGATTAGGCCTAGGTGCTATGCATAGACACCTAAAGACAAAAGAGTTGCCAGTGTCCAGACGTGAAATCTAAAAATATACCGAGGCAGACAATAGAGCCTGATTAGCACCTACTTTTATGGGGGCAATAACCCAAATCTACCATTTTGAGAATGATGCAAAATGTTGGAACATGTTCCAACAGTAGAACAATCACACAGATGTTTGAAAACTGTTCTAAATAAAGAGATATTTGTGCAAATACTTTCATAATATTTCCAAAATATATAGATGAGTTCAAACATGTTAAAACTTTCATTTCTAATTGTTTGAACGGTCTGGAATTATTTTGACTGAAATAGTCTTCTCTCTAAAATTGTTCAAACTTATTAGCAATATCATCTGAAAACCCTCTCAGTGACATGGAATTGACTCTACTAAGGACTGTGAAAGTGTCAATTTTGCAGAATTAGGCCCCAACGAGGCCCTAATGTATTGACAGAAATGTGGTTTTACAGAGGTTTACAAGGTATACAAACGTACATGTGCACTTGGATATTTATACTTTAAGATCATCATTTGACTGAAGTTTAGAATGTTTTTTCTTGGGTGCACCAAATATTATTTGTTTACTCACATTATATGCCTTTCCCCTCTATTAAAGGGAAACATAATGATAACTAGACTGGCCTTCATTTGCTTTAAGAGCAAATTCAGGATGTTTCGCCCATACTCCTCATGCAAGAAGTGGGCTGTCCCTAAATAACTCCTGGGCAAATCCAAGTTTCTGCACAATTTATGCAAATGAGGTCCTCATGAGCATAAGTTATGTCCAGGTGCTTTCACCTTTCCTACATATACCTACATGTTGTCACGGTAAGGGAAATACAAGTTTATGCGCGAATTATGCAAATGAGGTCCTCATTAGCATAATTCATGGCCAGGTGTGATCACCTTTGCTAACGGTACGTACATGTCAAATCTGACATCTGCAGCTTTTCCGGTAAGGGAATTACAAGTTTATGCAAAAATCATGCAAATGAGGTCCTCATTAGCATAATTTATGGCCAGGTGTGTTCGCCTTTCCTAAAGGTACCTACACCTCAAAGATGACATCCGCAGCTTTTACGGTAAGGGACATACAACTTCATGCATCGATTATGCAAAGTAGGTCCTCATTAGCATAATTTATGGCCTGGTGTGTTCGCCTGTCCTAAAGGTACCTACATCTCAAAGATGACATCCGCAGCATTTACGGTAAGGCACATACAACTTTATGCATACATTATGCGAATTAGGTCCTCATTACCATAAGTAATTGTCAGGTGTAGTCACCTTTCCTATAGGTACCTACATCTCAAATATAACATCCTTACCATGTAACATAAGGTACATATAACTTTCTGTAATACCATTAGTATAGGTACCCCCTGACATCTGCTTGGTTTTAAGTCCCAGACACGGGGAAGTGTAGGAGGGCTTATGTTACAGTATGACCTAGTTCTTGCTGGCCCCGACAGAAAATAACCAAAAATTGCATCAAAAAATTGCAAAATAAATCATTTTGAAGTACTGTATGCCAAAAAAAATAATGGGGTCCTTTGGGTAAATATCCAATGCAGAACTAAACCAAATTTCAGGTCCTCAGGTTTCAACACCACGGCACTGGAGGCCATAATGTGCGACTTTTGTCTGAAAATGACCAAAAAACGTCCATAAAATCATTTTAAAAACTTATATCAAAAAAATTTAAAAAGGGTCTAGGGGTATACACGTACTCTACCTGCATACCAAATTTCAGCTTATTTGGTCGAGGGACGACCGAGAAGAAGCGATTTGAAGATTTGACAGGAGAAGAAGAAGAAGAAGAAGAAGGAGAAGAAGAAACCTTACAAAAACAATCTGTTTCGTTGGCGAAACATAACAAAAAGGAATCAAGATGCAAGTACAGAGATCTTCACTTTAATACGTAACAATGCACATCTAACCTTGATAGATATATATACATATATTTGCATATGTACTTGATTGATGCTTAGTTGATACTGTACACATCAGTCAGGTGATCAGGACAGGCTTTAGTGCAGTAGTGCTTATCAAGATGTAGTATTGTAGTACATGTACTGGTACACATGCATATGAATGAATAAAGAATACAAAATGGTACAGATGTAAATAATAAAACATATTTTCTCAGAAATATGGCAACACCAGTCAGTTTAACTTGAATGCAAATGCATTAGATACCAACATGCCTGTCAAGCAGTGTGTTAAACACTGAGCATACCTACCCTGTATAAAGAAAACAGAAATAAAATAAAATACATATAAGTATACATGTAACAACCTGAGTCTTGACTGCTATATCATGCATTTTTTCTGTGTCAATCTGGGACAGTATACAAATATCAAGCAGCTGAGTTTACAATGATCCATATAGCTATGGTTGGCTTAGCCGGATTTCAATCAAGCCTCCTGTAACCGCTCGCCATCCTGTAACCGCTCGCTGCGGAGAGGGGACAGAAGCCCCCGGACAGCTGGAGTTTGCGTTATACAGACTATGGTTGGCTCAGACAACGAAGATGTCAGTAACGTTGTTCAGTAGATAGGTTCCATACAAACTATCATAGACATTTGATACTCTCTCCAGTGATAACATCTTCTGTGAACAGCAAAAACTAACATCTACTAACATAGTTCCACCGGGGTACATAATTCCGCCACCCTGAAAACATACGTCCAAACAGATCTCAAACCCAACGTTCCCCAGCACAATGCACTCCTGTATACCTAAACCGTGCATACATGGGGGTGCTGCACTAGAAATAATGTGGCGGATTCATGTAACCCGGCGGATTAATGTTAATCCAGGCTAGGCAGCTTCCGCAGTGAAGCTCTGAACAAATCCACCAGCTATATCAAGTACATCAAGTACCAAGTCATCAGGAACTGGTTTCAACATTGTACTGGAATAGAAGGAAAGAGAATGTTACATTTTGGGCAATGTTCTTGTAATACATGTATTTTGTTACAATCTTACAGTCGTATGCCATATTGAGACTAACACCAATACATACAAATGCCTTTTCTAATGGCACTTTTAAGGTTCCTTACTGCACTAAAGCACTCAAAACAATCTAACCCGCCCACTTTAGAAGCTAAGGAATAAAACCCACTTAAGATTATCTAAGGAATAAAAGGCACTTGAGAACTATAGTCTCTTGAGTGCCATTAGGGAGAACACTTACTCTGGGCAGAGGCCTACTAGAGATCTTTCAAAAATAGGTTTAGCTCAGCTTGCAAGAGTCTCTATTCTCTACTGCAGTGGCCAATCTATTTTCCATGCTTGTTTGGGGTCAATGAAATGAGCATGCTTAACTTGAAAGTTCAACAGAGTTCAAGTAGAAGTTATTCTGGATCTGTAATTTCCAACACACACAAAATTGGACTAACCCAAATATTTGACTGATCAACTCCAGTATATGTCAATGAGTGAAAAATCTTCAGCTTCTTTTACATCACATTATGGAAATAAAACATGTGACTCTGTGAGCAGTGGGTCATAAGTTGCAAAATGAGAATCCTGGACACAGAACCAATAGGTTAGGAGGTTCCATAGACTTTCTGCAACTTATGATCAAGTGCTCACCCAGTCACATGTTCTAGCGTTGGTGTCCGAGAGGAAAAGGAAGCTGTTGGGGGGGGGGGGGGCAATTATCAATGACTTGCAGAAGGACAATCGAGTGGGACCTTGCCAAGATGGGTTGCCAATGGGATGGGGCATAACTGATAAGAAGATGTGTAGGACAATCACGGCCCGCCTCTGTGTTACACACTGATCTGCAGTGATGATGACGATGAGTTACATGTTCCATCTCATGACGTGACGTCACAGAAGCAGGGGATTGCTCATTCCTTGTCAAAGACTGGAGTTGATTAGTTGAAAATTTGGTTTGTCTCATACAGACCTTGTTGAGGATCCAGTCTGCATCCTCTATGGCTTTCTTGATGATCTGCTGAATTCTCTCAGGATCAGTCTCATCGGCATGACTGTTGAACCCCTACAAGAAGTGACGTACATGCATTTCATATTACACTTATCAACACTCGTCCACGTATGTGTGACATGCAGTAGAGGTGTTTCACCAGAATTTTGGACAACTTGACACCTCAACAACTTTACGTCTAGCAAATCAGGACAAATCTGTGTAATGTCTAGGGTGGTTTCGAGACATTTCACTGTCAAGAAGATGCCTACTGTATTCGTAACTGACAACCTCAAACCTAACATTAACTCTAACTCAACCTTAACCTAATTCTAACCATAAACATAACCCGAGTCCTCCTGGGACAAGTTGCCAAGGTGTTGAGTTGTCCTGATACCGTCTAACTTGGCAACTTGTCCCAGGAAGAGTCGGGTTATGGTTGCAGCACCTCATCGTGTAGCAACGTTGTAAATTACATTATGAGCGAATTTCAACTCAACCTTGCAAAGGATATTGCCATTACAGAGTTCCTGCTAATTTTACTGTTGGATGGAACACATCTTCGCTACCACAAATTGAATAACTTGTTTAGAATTTTGTTGAAGTTATTATAAGTTATACTGTACTAGTTTAACTAGTACTAGTACAGTACAAATTATACTAGTTTAACTAGTACTGTATAACTTATAATAACTTCAACAAAATTCTTAGAACAAGTTATTCAATTTGTGGTAGCGAAGATGTGTTCCATCCAACAGTAAAATTAGCAGGAACTCTGTAATGTCAATATCCTTTGCAAGGTTAAGTTAAAATTCGCTCATTCCAACCTTGCTACACGATGAGGTGCTGCCCCCCTCCCCCTTCCGTACACACCTGTCTAACGTAGTGTTTGTAGTGATCTTTTGCGCCCTCCGGTAGTCTGTCACAGCACCTGAACAGGTACCGATAGAGCAGACGGGGTGTGTTAACGACAGACTTTGCAATCCGTCCCACAACAGGAACCATTTTAAAGCACAAATCTAGTCAAAACAGCGACTATGCGAAATCCAAGCCCTGGGACAACGAGGACAGGACATAGCAGACGACAGGGGTTAGGTCAAAGGTTAACGGGGTAAACAAATCAAAACGTTGACAACAACAATCTACAAACTCTTTGCTCTGGAATAAACTACAAATTTTCATATTTTTTTCTGTTTGCCTGGAATCAGACTTAGCCATTTATTTGATCAAAGAGGAAATGTCTCTTCCTCGGTCGCGCGCGATCGTTGTGGACCAGGCCATTCAGCAAAATATTGCAATCACTTCCGCAAAGGCTGAAAGACTACTTGGTCATTTCTAGGCGATAAAAATCAAGCCAAAACCTATGGCAATGTAGTATTCTATCCAACTGACGCTTCTTGCGATGTTTTACTCTAGAATATAAATTTTAGTGTCCCTCTAGGGAACAATGAGTTGGCCGGGCGATCAAAACATATCCCGACTCACTTAGCGCGTCGCTCCTCCTTCACCTTTGCACACAATTTGACGCAAAAGACGTCAAATTTCTCGCATATAAGTACGCGCCTTGACGTAATTCCATCAGGTAAATCAATATAAAGCTACATCTTTTTAATACAAGCCATATCGAACACGTAATACCCTCACAAACGTGTATGAATGGTGAGGAAACATATAGCCAGGGGAAACCACGAACGGGGATTATCCAGAAAATTGGTCGTTTATAAACGGCGTGCACACCTGACGACTTTCGGATGTGTACAGTAGTTGCTGTTTCCGGTTTGGCATCACCCCGTCCATAGATCGCCCCCGTAGTGTGTTTCGGCTGATCTGGCTGGTTTCGTGTTGCCTCCGCCACATCCGCATCTCTTCCACCGGCTCTCCCGACGCCTCGCGCTCGGTCGAGAGTCTACCTCCTCCCCGAGTCAACCCCCTGTGATTGCCGAAAGGTTGGGTGAAAAGCGTAGCTGCAGCCCCTGATGTTCTCCACTGCTAGGGTCAGAGAGCGTCGTGTCGAGCGCAGCAAAGTCAAGCGCCACACACATCCAATACGGCGCTGCCACGCAGGTAGCCTGCCCTTTTTTGCCAAACTTCGGTGCAAAATTTTTGATTATACTTTTCATGCGTCATTTTTTGCCAAAACTTTGATGCAAAATTTTTAATCATACTCTTTATGCGTTGGGTGAAAATCTTGAGTAACTATTTTTGGCGTATGCTTTTTATGATTTAAAAACCATACTAAGAAGCAAAATGGATTATATATAGTAGTACAATGTTTATGAACATATATAATAACTTGGTAAAATGGACAGTAATGAGCGAAGTCCTCCAAAGTCAAAGAACATGTGAAAAAGCAAAATTTTTTATTGCTTGCTAACGTTGGGTAACCTAAATTCGTGGGGTACTTAAAGTCGGGATTTTTCGAAAACGGGGTATTTAGGGATATGTGCTAGATGCAAAATCAGTTATAACGCCAGCAATGCAAAGCAGATAGACTAACGTATTCAGAACACTGGCTGAAAAGCTTCGATAACCATGCTTTAGAAGTTGGCGACGTCAAAAACTCTCCGTCCCTTATTGACAGAGTCTGGGGGCTTCGTGGGAGAATCACCCAGCACGGTTGTTCGCTGGTTTATAAGACAAATGTCACATCTCCTGCCTGCTAAACACAATTATTTATAAGACAACTTATTACAATCTCTTTTGCTAACCTGCAACTGGATTCTAAGTGTGATCAATCATCAAAACTCCTCTCTGTTGCTACAACCTACGGCACGTGTATTTTCCCGCCGCCATATTGTTAACCAGAATCCTGTTGTCAAGCAGACGACAAAGGTTTGTGAGGAACACTTTTTTGTCTAAATGCTGCGTGTGATTGTGGACTGAGGAAGAAGTTTTCCTCAAAGTTTGCTCCTAATACAACAAGGAACACATGGACATAGTAGTATTACCATTGCTACGGCATCCAGCTAACTTCCCATGAATAATGTAACGACTTACACGTTGCCCGATGATGACGATGGGCCGACTTTGAGTGAAGTTCTACCGACTCAACACACAGGTTGTTCCCGAACTGGCCTGATGTGTGCGGTACGGCCGTTTTTTCGTGTATTTTTTTTACTTGGACACGTCTATATCCATAGCACTCTCCTCAAGCCAAGGATAGAACGAATAGCTGCTGTATAAAATGTGATTAGCGGTAAGATATTCAAGACGAATCTTCTCTCCCGAATTAATGTGCCCCCCTGTCCGACAGCACCATAATTGTGCGTGCGGCGGACGTTAGTTTCAAGTTGAAATATTATGGTGTCAGCACGACTAGAGACAAAATCTACCATATATATGATTAGTGCAAAGATAATACATGATACTGACAGAATAATAGAAAAAAAGGATGGTTTATTGTTCTGCTAGATTGATTTCAGTCAACCATTATCGGAAAAATCCCGAATTTAGGTTACCCAACGTTATACCATGTTCGGTCATTTCTTCAATCGTCCTTCCTGACCACTAACTTAGATTTCATAAAAAGGGAAACTTTAGTCGCACGCTCTCCGAGTTAGTTTTGGATGCCCAGCGGATGCCATGCAATCAAATCATAATGGCCTCATCATTATATGACATGTATCTTATCCACAACAACTGTTCTAAGATCTACTGTAACTTGCAAACTGTCCTTTCTATTGAAAGAAACATTGTGCCGAACGCGCCAACTCTTAATCCTCAGATGATCAAAATTTAATTGTTCATTTTCGTACATGCAGTTCTTTTACAAACAATACATTCCTTAGTATCATGGTATCTGAATATTTTCTAACATTAGTGGTAACGTTATGCATTGTTACATTGTAGATGCCTGTTGATAATGTAGAAGTACTAAAACTAAAAATAGTGTCATAAAAATCGTTACCAAGCATTTTGTGGAAACATAGTGAAAACTAGTAACAGACTTGCTGTAAGTGTACGATGTAGTAATAATCATCATCGTGTTAATCGTGATATCATATCATGGTATCATATCGATAATTTTGAAGGCTGAGTACATGTACATGTACATAAAGGGCTCTCTTTTTAGGCTATCACTGGATTGTATAGTGCGCACGCACTAGCTCCAAAGATCTATTTTTGTATAGTGTTCTCAAATACAATGTACATGTACACAAGGAAGCTGGGACAAGATCACACGAGTTTACCATTCTTTCTTGTACTCTGTTAGCCATCTAGTTGTTCTTTCCTTCCCTTCTTCCCAACCAAACAGGGGCTGATATCCAAGGTCCTTTCGCGCTTTCTCGTATCCAAAGTAAAACGCAGTGTTATACAACTGTAGTATGCCCCGAGTCATAGGTGGACGAAACGCCAAAACTGGCTTCAGAAGCCATTGGATCATTTCCAGTAGGAGAGCTAGTGCGTACCATACACGTAAAGAAATAAGGGTATCGTCATCAATGGTGTACCCAAGAGGAGAGAGCAGTTCGGCGTGGAAGGATGAGTAGTCTGTCACGGGCGTGTCGTCGCTTACGAAGTACGTCTGTCCTCCGATCACGTCGGGCTGACGTCGGATCTCACGGGCGGCCAGGACGTGTGCCCACGCCGCGTTGCCAACGTACACTGGTCGGACCTGGACAAAAAGACAGTACGAGATTTAGATGAGCTCTAGGGGCTACTCCTGGGAAGCAGCAAAGTAGAGAAGCAGGCAATGGACAGAAAGGAGCGGCAGGCTCTGGGCGACAGCTGACTGAATTCACGTCGCGAAGAGAGAAAGAGAGAGAAGTCGGACCTTAGGGCCTTTGGCCGAAATGCGAGGCAGTTTCCCGCCGTGGTTATCGGCGTACCGCCAGTCTGGGAACACCCCCACAGGCCCTCCCTCTCCGTATATGTACATGGGTCTGAGCACACAGGTGCGCAGAGTGACACCGGTCGACAGGACCAGGCCGTTGTGGGAAAGGACCAGGGTTTCCGCTTCGGCCTTAGTACGGCTGTAGGTGAAACGGTGACCTGCAATAGAAAACAGTGATGCTGTATAATCACAATTATGAATACTTTGAAAAGCAATCTGAGAACGCAAACAACCCTCGACAACATAGCGGCCACCCTTGCACGTACAGTATTATGTTACCTTTTAGATTAGTTATCAAAACTGATAAAGATAAACAAAGCTTGAAATAATGCATAGAACAACATGAACAATCTACTCAAAATCTTGTATATGTATTACTCTAAAAAATATCACCCTCCTGTAGCAGCGCAGAGACCCGCTCGGCAAATGCTCCGGGAGGGTTTGCCGAGCATTTGCCTAGCGGGTCTCAGCGCTACAAGAGGAGGGTGAAAAATATTATAGATCTTCATTTATATATTATACTGTGTCTAACGTTAGTACCTGTATGGTTGTACGGAGTGTTTTCATGTCCATCTATAATCGGGTCGCCACTACCGTTGGGCCCCAAAACTTCGACGCTGCTGGTGTAGACCAGGAAAGGCACGCCTTGTTTCTCACAGCATCGCAGCAATGTTTCAGTTCCTGAGGGAAGGAAGCATGAACAAAGTGAAGGTTGAAGTTGTAGAATTTCTGACTCCTCTGTTTTGTCTCATTCAACTGTAAAACTGTATATACACAGCCTTATGCTTCTTTTATCATTTATGTACATATGTAAATTATGATCCCAATAAACTCAAACTCAAAGAAATTGCAAGAAAAGAAAGTAATTTTGTTTAAATGTATGCTATGATTAATCCTCGTTTTCTTACGATAAGCAGTTAAATGCCAATCAGTCCACTACGTTTCTACTGGACATTATTTGGATTCTACAGCTACTTCAAGGTATCTCACGGGTCTTCGCCAAATTGCGCTAGGAAATTGCGCCAACTTTGCGAATTTGTGCCAATTTTCTTTGGCGTTCACACTGACGAGCGACGCATTTGCGTATGAAGCCCAGATGAGACAAACTTCAATGTCACATTCTCAGTTTCGGGTACAGGATAACATTATTGAAACTAGACGTCTTACCATTGAATAAAAAAACAAATACGCACAATGTACACTGTTTAAAACTCAACAAAAATGTCAAAAAGATATTTGCAGTGATAAAAGGATATGTTCAACATGTTGCGCCCATTTTTGCAATTTATGCCAATTGCGAATCTTTTTAATTTTTTTTTTTTTAATCGCAATTTCACGCGACAGGATTGGCGCTGGTTTGTGCCACTTTGCGAATGCCCGACGCAGTTTGGCACAGTCCATTGGGATAGCCGCGTTACCTTTGACGTTGACGTCCCACATGACCTGGTCGGGGACACGCCCTGTGACGTCGATGACGGCGGCGGCGTGGATGATGACGTCAACCCCTCTGCAAGCCTCCGTCAGGGCCTGTTCGTCTCTGATGTCTCCCACGACGTTAACGATGGGAGGGGAAGTTAAGGGGCTTCTTTCTTGATCTATGAATGGGTTAGTTATTAGTTAAAATCCTCCCACACCATAATTGATGTTTAGGGCGGTGCCCATCTCCGTTTCATAGCCCTGGGGCCACACTGTGGTGCAATCACTGCAGCAGGGGGCTAGTCCACTGGCAGTGGAGTGTGTTTAACTTCCATACTGTTTCATAAGTATGTACCATTTTTATAAAGTCTTTGGTATGACTCAATGCGCCTCTTGTCCAGAGGTGCCCTAACTGGGACTAGAACCCCAGTCCTTCTGGTCCAAGTAATTTGAACCAGATGTGGCAGAGTAGCAAAGGCGCAGACCACTACACCACAGGGACACCCCTCTATAACTATGAATGGGAGACAATGGAAAATAAAGCTATTAACCTTCTCATTTTATTGTCTTCTTAGGGCCGTGAGTGCTGCATGGTTTATGCCACGGTCACAAGGGGTGTGTTGAGCAGTTTACGGGCTGGGTTTTTTTTTGCACTTTCGGGCGTGACCCCTACGTGGCCCTGTGGGACTATTCTCCAAGCAGAGGTTTCGGTCGAGTGGGGTATAGGAGTGTCCCGGATTTTTTACGTCAAGGGAGACAGACGTAAAAAATCCCGGACACTCCTACCCCACTCGACCGAAACCTCTGCTTTGGGAATACTGTGGGACACCCTGCGGGTACCGGGCTATTATGGGCACGGCCGGGCTCTGGAATTTTTAATACTCGGAGCTAAAATAAGCACGGGACCCGGTAACAGATAGACACCGTAAGCTAATCGTGAGAGCACCGAGAGGTATCCTTCCGGTATCCGGCAGTCAACCGGGACATATTTGTGGCTTCGGGGCCCGGCCGGGACTACACCCTCTACGAGCCCCGGTGCAAATGTGACCGTACCGTACATGTAGCATTAGTCATTGATATCGTATGGTTTTGATATGGGAAATTATATGTCATCTGATACACTGTAAGGTTATCGATCGGGGGTACAAAGCTATGGTAGGGGCGCAAACTCACACATCAGCCCCACTTTATACACTGCCAACTCACCTAAGAGGTTGACTGCGTTTGTCTTGGACACATCGTAGACGCGTATTTCAGACGCGTTTTGCTCTCTTTCCGCCAGCATCTCGACAATACGGCTCCCGAGAAACCCTCTGCCCCCGGTGATCAGGTACACCTGACCATGGGCTGCCATATCTCTTTCGCTTCTGTGTATTAATAAATCATGAAACTTATTGTTGTACAAGTGATTAGATTAAGCGCTTCACTCGCCGTTACATTGCATGTAGCCTGTATTCTCTACGGGCTGGCTGATGCTATGGTGACATTTAAACCCGGGGCCCGGTTTGTGGGAACGAAAAGTATGACATGAAAGACAACAAACCGTAAAAAATGAGAATAATTTGTATGTATTTTTAATTCTCTTTTTTTTTTCGTTCCCGCAAGCAGGGACAAGGGGTGCTTTACCAGCATAAGTCTACTCATGCCAAGGTCAAATGTCCAAACCGGGGCCCGTTTGTGGGAACGAAAAAAAGAGTGTAGGAATATATCAAGAAATGTACGCAACGTATGCTCGTGACTAAATCTTGTTTATTTTGATGTCTTTTTTACCTTTCGTTGCCGCAAACTGGTTTGGAAATGTGACCGTTAGGGTCGGGCCATGAACGCGAATGATTAATAAAACCAACCTCGTAAAATTTGCGCTTCTGAAGTGGGCGGGCTGACATTACACCCAGCACCGTAGAGAAACCGGGGAGCTCACGATGGTATATACGTCTACCACACCGCTTTCCCGTCATTTAGTCTCCTATACAGCTAACGTTACCATTATATTGTGAAGTAGAATATAATCGTGTGGTTTTAAAACACAAAGCGTCTTTTAAAACCGGCTGCCAGCTTTGCCAGAGACGGTTACGGCACTAGAGACGGACTATGAGAAGTTTATAAAACCTTCATACATACCTAAGATAAGCTGTCCGAAGATCGCTCGATGTCCGACGGTTGCTTCAAACACCTGTTGCTCAGGATTAATCCCCGGAAAGACGTTCCGGTGAAATCGAAGAACAATCACAGTCTTGAGGTTAAAAAGTGTTGGAATTAATTCTGAAATGCAGTAGGCGCTTCCTGCATTTCCTTATCTGTAAGTACTGACTTTCATAATCTTTCTTTCTTCACGGTTTCAAGGAAATCCTTGACACAATCTTTGTCTGACGTGATTTCCACCCTTGAACATATCTCATTGCATACTATAACCTAATTTGGCATGTTTCATGCAGCCAAAGCAAGGTCTTCTTTAATGTTGACACATTGGGTCAGGGACAGTGGCTATTGACAGGATGATCCTGTCAACAGTAGAAAAATTTGCACTGTTGACAGGATGATCCTGCCAACAGTAGAAAAGTTCGTACTGTTGACAGGACTATTTTTCCACTGTTGACATGATCATTCTGTCAATACTAGTACTAGACGATAGCCTTAGGCTTGCATAAGGTATCGGTGAGTTTCAATGTCGTGCACCGGCCTTGTGTCGTAAAACCTTTGAGTAGCTAAATTGCGACGTCAACGCAAAACGTATTTGACCTGCGTACTGAAGAAAAACAGCAATCATGGCGGACAATAATGCCGATTGGCGAAGTCCCGCGTTCCGACAGAAAGTTATGGCTCAAATGTAAGTATTCTGTCCATTAGCACGATCAGTAATACGTCTGAAAGTATGAGGGTTGTTATATAATAGTTTAGACTGAATATACCTCTGTATGATGTCATAATTAGAAGACTCCAGCCCAATGAACTTATGATAGATGACAAGACGTCACTGTAAGTTGTAAACAAAAATGTGGGTATCGCAATTTATATATGTTAATTGTAACAAGGTGTAAACAACGCGAGATCTTGAGTGTGCCAAATGTTAGCCCAATATTATGCATGTTGTGTTCAAGGGTACTGCACCCTGTACTGTCATGTACAGACAGAAAACAGGTAACAATGGCAATCTCCTATTCAGGAAATAATTTATTTGTTTGTCAAGCCAAACCATGCTAAAATTATTCATGACATCCAAATTTTACACTTGTTTTGAATTACGTTATCAAGCTAAGATTGTTTCATAATCTGCATCGTTTGAACAGCTGTCTGTAATGATGATGAGTCGTTCAAGTTGGCACATAAAAATGACGCTTGTCAGCATGTATGGTGGTTATGTGACTTCCGTGTGGATGTGGTTCTTCCAAGCACGTTACAGTACACTATAAATCCTGAAACGTTAGTGGTGGTTTGATTTTAATGGTTTTTGCGGAGACCTCACTACTTCAAATTAACGAAATCAAAAAAGTGTTTCCGATGTACTATTATAGAACATTATTGGTTATTTTTCTACATCATATGTTGAATCTTCGTCGGAATTTTGGACAAAATGGTGGACAAGTGAAGCGGCTGTGGGAATTGCGTATATAATTCTTTTTTCAAGACGTTCCTACGACACTACAAAGTCGCATTCATACATGATGATTATCGCTGTGCAGTGTAATAAGGTACGACTCTGCTTTGCGGGGCAAGTTGCTAGGGGCCTGGGCCTTGCTTAGCCCCACTGTGCTCTGGTTTCCAGCGTAGAAGAATTACTAACCTAGGCCACACCAATTTGATCTCAGGGTTCTCAGTTTTACGCAGGATAATGATGGAGCATGCAGGCAAAAGAAAAAAGGAAAATAAACAAAATTTAAAGAGAAACAGGCAACGATAGACCCATTTTAAAAGGTTGCAGAATACAGATTGATACTAGTATGTCCCCATGTTGAGATTATGCTGTACATGTACAATTTTTCCTTGATGCTATAGCCTCAGAAAAGGGGTCAGAAAAGTTTAGAACAGACAGCTAGGGAGGGAGCTTACTCAAGAATTAGCCTGGAATCCAGTCTTGTTAGCTTTGTCCGCTTGCAAAGGTTGTGGACTTGGTGGGGTAGTGACTGTTGTGTTGTGTTGGAAGTGGACTAAAGCTTGTAAAAAGACTATAGCCCAAGGTGGAATAAAATGTTCAGAAGGAAAGGTTCTTAGTAGAAAGTTAGGCTGTATCCACATTTTGGTGACAAGAAGCGTCTTACTAGTGATCATGAGTACCCCTTGAGTGGCTCTTGTGATGTGTTAACCAGACCCAACCGAGATGTCCTGATCCAGGATTGAACTGGGTTCTCCCAGTTAGCAACTTATTAGAATCAGTAACTCAACTCTGAGGCTGCTACATGTACCAGTTGAGTGACAAAGACATCCTTGTGGTAACCATGAACTTATAAAAATCCAAACAGAAACTTTATAATGACCATGTAGAATCAGTTCCCAGCTCATAACATAGAGATGTTTCTGTCAGTTTCATGGTACAATATGTTTCGTAAATATATAAACGATACTTTTCCAGTGATGATGCGGTCCGTGCGGCGGGAAATCCGACCTCCAAGAGTAGTATGGAGATGGAGAACCATGTGTTCCAGAAGGCAAAGAGCAGGGTCAGTAAGATATGTTTCTTTGTATTTATGATATGGCTAATGTAAATTATTTGCACATTTATGAAATGGACAGTACAAGACGCTGAGCTGTTAGCTAGGAGGGCATCAGGCCAGCTATAGTGATCAAGTTGCACATCCCTGGTTTTGGACTCCTGCATTTCTGCAGCAGACTGCAAGGTGGTGCTTTTGCATAGCCTCATTGCCATGGAATGAATGTAAGGAGTGGCCTGCAGTCTTGTTGACAATCGCCACTTCTGTGCAATGGAGAAATTGGTATTATTTGCATATTCAGGAGAATGTTTGTACCCATCTTTTGGCCTTTATATTGTTTCTCATTCCTTAAATGCATTCTTCATACACGTACATGTAAGAAGCCCTCAATTCATTTCTATACTGTATGGTTTAGGTTTGTGGGTTGAAGATTTTGGAAGGGTTGTGGTCTTGTCCATGGTTGCGGTCTTGTTGGTTGTCTAGAGGCAGTTTCCAGTTACCTGACCGACCCTAGTAAAAACTTGCTGGCAAGGGACTTAAAATCTTTGATCTGACATCAGAGCGATGGAACCATTGTAGAATCCCTGCCTACGAACTCTAAGTAAATTTTTCCGAACCATAATTTGACATTAACCATAACTTTTTTCGGACCATAATCAGGAACACAACATTGATTTTCTTTGGCCTAACTACTCCATAAGAAGACGGTTAGATTTGATTCTAGAGGCTTTGATGGCCATTTGAGCGAGGCATTAGATCTTCACAGGTCTTTCTCTTCCTTTCTTCTTTCTGTTGCTTCTGTGCCTAATCCTATAAGAAATATGTGAAAAGCAAATGGGGGCAAAACCCTGTAGGCTCACCCTTTACGGAGGGTGCTGTGAAGCTAAACCTAGCCAAATATGGTAGGATTCCAGACTGTTTGGCTTAAACCACAAGCTTCAGTTGTCTTATGCTCAAAGTGGAAGAGCTATTTAGTCACAAGTGATAGAAACGAAAGATTTTTGTTGTTTGGCCAAACAGCAATTCTTTAAAGTGTACCTAGCTTTCTGTCTCCCATATATTTTGAGCGTCATGCAACAATAGCTAATAACGTTATATGATGTCATGATTAAGTAACTGATATGATATGAAGGTAATGCAATATTTATGATGTAATCATGTGTATTATTTTTCAACTTCAAGGACAAAATGGAAGTCAAATGGTAATGTAAGTCACATTCAGCCATAGCACAATGCCCTGTCCCTGGTGCTGAAAATTTTTCCAATACATAAAGAAGATAGATGCCAACCATTATTGTATTGTTGGGTACAGTAAGGTATTACCTATAACTTGTGACATAGAAAAAAGTACTTTCCTGGTCTGTTATGTAGAAATGTATTTTGTATGTACTTGGGTTCAAGGGAAGGCTTTGTCCTTGGTGCTGAAAAGCCCTCCAATTCACATGAAGTCTGCTTTCAGTCATGGTTGCAAACTGGGTATAAGTCTAAGGCAGCCAGTATTATTATAGTATTGCCAATGTGCCCACTTCCCATACGCATGTGTAGCATGTTCCAGCACCATTGCCATTTTACCACAAATTCATTTGTCTTTAAAGGGGAAAGGAAGAGAGCTCACCACATAAATCACAAAAATAAAACTACCACAAACATTTTAAGATCTACAGGACCTATTGGGATCTATGTAATTTCATCAACACCTAATAAAGGTCCCTTGGAAAGCTGTTTTACATGACTTTATAAAGTGTGATCTCAGCATGTCATGTGTTTGACAGTGATGAATTATGTTGACTATTCAACAGTGGCATCAGTTGTGCAATCCTGACCTCTGGATCTTTATGGTAATCTACCAGGTATTTTACATGAGCTAGCCTTCCTATCCTATATATATGCTGTTAGCTTCTGATTTTGTCAATACAAAAGTTTTTATGGGACAAAGAAAGGAGTTGGGATTTGTTTTAGAATGTTGACGCAACTTTTATTTTGAAAGAAAAACGATTGACTGAACCTGGTATTTTACATGAGCTAGCCTTTCTATTCTAGCATATGTGCTGTTACTATCTGATTTGGTCAATTCAATGGTTTTTAAGGGACGAAGAAAGGAGTTGATACATGTATTTGTTTGAAAGTGTTGAGGAATCTTACATGAGCTAGCCTTCCTATTCTTTATAATATGCTGATTTGATACAAAAAATTTTTAAGTGACATAGAAAGTTAAGACCTGTTTTGAAATGGCTACGTGGCTTTTGTTATAAAAGAAAAATGTATGAACCAGGAATCTTAAATGAGCTAGCCTTCCTATTCTTTATAGTTGATTTGATCGATACAATAGTTTTGATATGACATAGAAATTTTTAAGTTGGGACTTGTTTTGAAATAGTTACATGGCTTCTGTTCTAAAAGAAAAATGCATGAACCAGGAATTTTACATGAGCTAGCCCTCCAGTTCTATATGTCACACCTGTTGAGCTCCATCTCCTCGGTACCACCTCTGATCTTCCGCCTCACCTGAAACCGGCAGTCTACAGCAGAATGGCAACTCTGCAATATTCATGCGACATTTTCGACTTATTGGAAAATAATTTATTTCTGCATTCCCATCTCCCCGGTTGACGTCGTGGAATTTCGGCGGAAAGGGCAGGCTAAGACCTTTCACAGTCCAGTAGAAATTCCCTCCTCAATTCCTGAGCCGGCCAGATTACATTATGTACCCTGACAAAGGCTTACCACTGGTAGCTGTATGGTATATTTCTCATCAGAAGTAAAGAAGCGTTCTCTGCATTTATGCATGAAGAAAGACCATTTGAAGATTAGTGCTGTTGAATATTCTGATAAGTGTTCCATGTTTGACAAGTTCGCTTTGATAAGATGAATGGAGAGGCAGCACAATTATTTACCCTGGGACCTGGCTGTGAATACCGGCCTAATGGCAAAGGCTGGTTGGCATGCCTCTGTGATTGTCACTCTTTAACCTTTCGGGTAAATCCCTGCATACTGCAGAGGTTTCAAAGGCCAAAGGTACAAGATTATTGCACATGGTAGAGGAGAAAAGAATGGCATTTTCCTTGGGTGGCACGTAGCAAGAGAAATGAAACATTTTGTGATATATTGGTTGCCAGAAGTTTTAGATTATATGGGCTGAAACAGGGTGGTTGTGGGGGTTAGCAGGCATCCAGGTATGAAAGCTATACACTGTGAAAGCTCTGCCCAGGTGGATGCAAAAAGGTATACTTTTCACAGCTAAATTCCAGGCTAAATTAGGACAGTAAACTTAAAACTTTCACAATGATCACGTGAGGAAAAAACTGAGAATGACAAAGAAAAGACTGAACAGTTTTTTCTGCACAACTTTCTCATATCTTAGGAGAGCCCCACTTTGAGTTTTGAGAACAATAATTCCCACTATACTTCTAAAATTTTAATCATTTGCCAAGTCAATCACTGGACGAAGCTGACCAATGCTCTTATGTAGTTTATGCTTGGCAACTCTATGCATCATATGACATTTAGTAGTCGTGTAATTATATATATGATTCAGACTCACTGCACAAAAATGATTTAATGGTTTTGATTGTAATGCTCAGCATATACAGTGTACAGTTGTGGCAGCAGGTGTATTTGTAAACCAGCCCTCTGACATTTTCGTTTCAGTTTATTCATATCTATGTTGCTAAGCACATTATACATTTTAGACCTTTATTGCATAGCAACCTGTACTTGAACAGCTGCTGAATTAGAGTCTATTTTTCCTCCGACGCTAGTAAAATTCACAAACACAATGTAATGTCAACCTTCAATGTAACCCCTCGGACTGCCACATTTTAAAAAGGAAAGGTGAGTTGAAAATCTAATGCAGCATCAGCATTCCCCAAGGTATGCACACTTAAGATATCATGGTGTTCAAGACATTATTGAGAAGGCCTTAATAACAGCATCTTTCAATGTGGGTTTAATGTGTTTTTTTTTTAAAGAGTATTCAGCAGACTTGATGTTAGACCGTGATTTTATTTTGTGAAACAAGGCCAACAAGTACTCGGCGAAGATAACAATTCAAAATGAAAACTCCCTGTAGATAAGAATTTGATTCTGTTTTGATGTTACGAGTGGTGATGCGTGGATAGTGTAGCCAGGAAAGATGACTATCCCTCAGGAGTTATATTGTATATCTCCCAAATTGTGCATTGTTGTTGTTCCTGCATGTGGAATTGTACTTCCTTCACAGATATAATAAAGGAATATTTATCAAATATCAATCCTTCTATAGAAATGAAGCTGTATAGGGCTTTGAAATTTCATTTAATGGGATTAGGGCTGTCTCCAGCTTTGAATTTTTTTCCGTCCCACTCATTGCTTGTGAGCCGATTTTTAAATTTTCATTGTTGAATTTGTCATTTTAAGCTTAAAAATACATTTTCATCAGTTTTATCTCATGAATTTGATATTTCGGGGACAGAAGAATTTTTTTCCGTCCTGACAAACAAATTTCCATCCAAAGACGGAAGGACGGGTCCTGGAGACAGCCCTGAATGGAACACTTTGCTGTTGTACCTATTGAACTAGCTCATTGCTATTAGTGAGATGAACCTTTTTTGATATAACACCTTTCAGTTTCACATTTAACAGTTATTGATGAATCCTAAAAACAATTTGATAATTCTTGTTTTTTCACAATTTACTTGTCAATGAATTTGAAATTTTGGATAGAGTGCATGTCTACATGTCAAACAAGCTATCTACATACCAAAAATCATGACGATCCATCAATCCCTTCTTTCAAATTGCAATGTCTGAAACTAAATTGGCCCCTGCAGTTCCAAAAAGGCCGCAAGGGGGTCCAAACCTATACACAACTTAATCTCTGCCCAAAGAGCTATCTTAACCACTCAAAAATCATGACCATAGCATGTCCAGAACACATAGTATCAAAACCGAAAGTTCCACTGCAGTACCTCAGAAAGCCACTAGACGCTCATTATCAAACCTGACCTTTATTTTCCTGACCCGTACACAAATATGATAGAGATTCATCCACAGCTTTTCGAGCTATCCTGTCCACAGAGTGTGTCACAACCAGACACACTCATAAACGGCACCCACATAATGCATTGAGTTAAGCTGAGTTTGAATTATTTAGGAACCTTGCCAGTTAAGCTCATAAAGAAGACTTTGTTGTCACACTTGAATCAAATCTGCTGAATTGGGTTTAATGTTTCTTGACACCTGGGGACATGCAGTTTCGTCGGATGTCATTAAAGCATCGGTATCCATGGCAACCGTACCACGTTTGTACAAATATTGATAAACACTGTCTGAGTGTCATGTTATCAAATGTGGCAGGAGTGTTCGCTTATAACATACATGTACTAGTACTAAAGGTTAGTAGACTGAAAAATCCTTTTTCTATACAGAATGTTCACATTTGATATACTGTACATTGTAAATAAGTAGTTGTTTTCTTACACTGTAATCATTGTCCTTTGATGTTTAAAGAATATAAGATGTGCTGTATGAATATTAGGATGAATATGGATACGATGCATTGATTTAAAACACCTGTTTTGAATATTAATGTCAGGTGCCATTTTCTGATTTAGATTTCAGGAAAGCATTCTGCTGTAGCATGCGTAGTCCAGTGGTTAGCGATCTTGTCGAAAAGAGCTAGGGGAATTTCCCAGGTACAATTAACCTGTAAATACTGTATATAGCGTCTGTCTTCTCTGTCACGACCAGTGGAAGATTAGCTCATCTGTTCATTTGAGCTAAACTGGTTCGAGGTCACTTTCCTTTCTTACAGAGTACTTCTTGTGAAAAAAAGAATGAGTTGCCAGAATTTTTTCATTCAACTTCAAGCCGATAGAACCACATTGTATTTATCATCTGTGAGAGACTGGTCAGCTGCATCAGTACTCCCCATGGTCAGATATAAGGTCTCAAAGATAAAAATTGAGCCCAACCAAATCAAGCTTTTATGATGTAATAGTTGCGTCCTTGAAAAATGGAAGTATTGTTTTGTGTGTTTGTGTGTCTGTGTGTCTGTCTGTGTTTCCGGATATTTGTGGTCAGTATAACTTATAATTAAGAACGGCTGGATGGATTGTGATGAAATTTGGTTAGTGGATAGGTCTTGTTACTATCGCAAGGTTTGGCTTGTCTGATTTCTGTGCTAGTCTGACTGAATCATGCATCTACCAACCCTGTTAGTTACTGAATATTCTGTACATGTACTTCATTGCTTCCAAAATATCAATCCCATCTTGCTCCTAGGTCTAGACCTAAAGTTTTGTCAGTAGACTGTCTGACCAGATATTATATAACTACACGCAGTCTAGAGGGTTACTACCTTATACCTTCGCCAAATGATGTTAACCTTTTCGAGTGACGTATTATAAACGTTTCCCATTGATTGATATTACTAGGGGGCCCATTATCAAACTTGACCTTCGTTTTCCCGATCCCCACCCACCTACCAAATATCATAAGGCTCAGACAGATAGATAGCACCAAAAACATGACCTTCATGCCGAAGGTTATGACTTATCTCTATTAGCTTAGAATTCCTGCTTAGCAATTTTAGTGCTTTGCCCTTTGCTGAACTATCTTCTATGATGACCTCTGAAGCAATATTGATATAGGAATATTACTCTCGGAGTAACCAGGCCCTCAAAAGTGACACAGAATTCTTCTGCCAGAGGTAATATTTGGAAATCAGATTGCATATCATTATGATGACAAATTGTACATGTTCACATGACAGTTGAAATGTTTAGCCTGCAAATATTTATCCTGTATGGTTTTTCAATATCTGCCATCTTGTGCTATAGCAAGCACACACTTTCTGAGGAAAATGTGTTCGCTCAAATTCATGCCCTCAGTGCATTTGGTTAAGTGTAGAATTTGTATCTTAAGCTTAAAGTATCATTCTAGAGTTCTGTATAATTAAATATATATATATATATATATATATATATATATATATATATTTATATATATATATATACAGGGCTCGAAATAGTGGGTGCATGTGCACCCAGTGCACCTAAAATTGGAGCTGTGCACCTAATTTTTGACTGTGGGTGCACTGGTGCACCTATATATTTTTGTAGCCTATAGGGTTAAGGTACTATTGTACACTAGTATACAGAATATTCTTGAAATGTAAGTATAAAAAAACAGCATGATAACTTTTTGCTGTACTTAATTTAATGTATTATTTGTTTGAAATTTTTAAGTTAGCTATAGAATTACAGATTGAAGTTCTTAAGAAAGACAGCAGGGTTAAACTTTTGTAATTATGTCCTGAAGAACATTCAACTTTATTTTATCTGGTGCACCCAAAATTCTTTCTGTGCACCCAATTTTTTGAGTTGGGTGCACCAGTGCACCTATTCCCAAAGATGAATTTCGAGCCCTGTATATATATATATATATATATATATGTGGTCGTGTGGACTCTGACCCTGGAAATAAACTCTGAAGTGTTACTTTGAACATTTTAGCTGTCTTTTTGATTTCTCGAATGTTGTGCGCTGGCATTTAAGCCAAGAGCAAGGTAATTACTATGCTGGGACCTGATATGCCTAAAAGGTCAGAGGAAAAGCGGGAAGTGTAACCAACAAAATGCCAGTCGCAACATGCAGTCATTTTGCATGGTCGGACTGTGAATGGCCTACACGGTAGGTAATTCAGATGCTGCCGGGCTGTGACCGGAAACTTTTGTAGAAGTACAAGAGTATGAATTAGGCTAAATAGATATCAAAGTGATGTTTGCAACAACTATGTATATGTACATGTAGGTAGAGATCCTGACTGGAAGTTACATTGAAAGAGTTGCCTTTATCACAGCATGAATCTAAAGTAGACCAATCTCACTTCTGTATACAGTCAAACCTGCCCAAGAAGACCACTCAGGGGACAGAGAAAATCTGGTCTACATTGTATGTCGACAGGTGGTCACTATAGACAGGATTCTTAATGCTTGTGTTAATGGGAAAAATCATGTAAGGGACACATTGGCCAGGTGGTCCTTATGCAGATGTTGTCACTTTTACAGGTTTGACTGTAGGTACAATGTATGTATTTCTTTTATTATCTAACTTTGGACTTATGATATGACACTTGCATGTTATAAGCCACTAATAAACATTATTTTTTGCGGTGGAGAGATAACCACAAAATCAGGGAATTCAAAATACATGTAAAACTAAAATGAAAATTTCAAGATAAGAGTAAACACTGTGGTCAAAATTTTGATTTTAGATCCTTTAATTTGCACAATCTAAAAGGAACATATACAACCTGGTCACTGTAACTTTGAAAATTTTAATTGTTTGGCAGCATGACATTATACAGGATGTACATTATTATTCATATTGTACTAGATGAAGGATTTCGTATCCCATGTACATGTATTTCAAAATGAAGTACAATTGACTTTGATATGTCATTTGAAGTATCATCATATACAGCACTGCAGGTTTTATGTGATGCCTTATGTAGAGTTTAACAAATTCAATTTTTGTCAGGTTCTTGTGTTTTTATTATTGAATTATGGTCTTTTTCCTTAACGTTTTCATAGTAGGCATTTTTAGGGGGAAGGTACAATGTAGAGCCATCAGACCCCTAAGCTTGGATCTGTACTTAGCGCTCCTCTTCATGTCTAGAATTTTCAGTGACATCCATTACCCATATGCTTCAAGCCACTTGTACTAAATTTAAACATGACATTTTGGTAATAGATGTTGGAAATCCCACCCTCTGCCCCTGTATTAATTTGCTTGGGTCTAGTGGCTCCGAAACATTTTGCTTAATTGGGCTGTCAGCGAGTGATGTGTATGGCACTTCAGCCGGTGTTGCCATTGAAAGCCGTGGATTTCAGGTCCACTCTTGCCCCGTTTTAAGTCCAAATTGATCTCTGACACCGTGATCAGAGGGATGGCTAATGGAGTGTGGGCACTTCTCCTGTCTACTCCAATGTTGTTACAGCTATTATGGATGTTTTGCCAGAGAGCCCGGTATACCTCTGACCTTTAGGTGTGTTATAAAATGGTATTTTGATAGGAGGGAGATCAGTTTTCAGTTGACTCTCGGATCTGACAGGGGCAGGGAGAAAGCCAACCTGCAGCTGAGAAAGGTAACGTTGCAGCTTTACATTCTGTGACGTTTTAAACGTGTATTAATTCTCTCTCTATATATATATACAACAATTGATTGTTGCATTACTGGGAAAGATTATCATAGTTTTCTGCACTGTTTTTACTGGCATATGTTACACTCTTAGAGAGTGCTATACATGTTTGTATGTACATTGGATGATGAGTTGTGAACTGGAAAAGGTTACGTTTCTTTTCATTCTAGACCAGGCTAGATGTATGATAGTTCAGTGACTGTAATTGAACAACAAAAATCTCTGCTATTGATGAATAATCTATTCAATGCATTTTTGGTACATGTACTTAACAAAAATGTACTTGCATTGTTATCCTATAGCCATATGTTTGTAAGACTACATTAAGAAATGTTGTAATATTTTTGGGCACAGTCGTGCTTAACCATGTTTTATTCAGTACAGTGTTACTTAGAACACTTTACATTGATTAATGGCTAATGAGAAGTGTTGGTGGATATGCGAGAGGTTTAGAGGGGATTTGATACTTTTGACCTTGACAAATTCTGTACAGGTAGCCAGATAGTGCAAATATTTCACACCATAAAATGGGACTCTTGAAGGTTTTGGGAATGTGTATGTATGGAAGAGGGTCTGCATGGGGGGATCCTGACAGCGCTTAACGGTAGATTTAGGAGGGCCAACAATACTTGGTGGTAAATTCAGGAGGACTGGTAATGGTTAATTGACTAAGTCTTGTTATTTCAAAAGGGTTTTGGGAAAATATCATTCTATTAATGGGGTGTCTGATGAATAATAAGTCACCGACATAACAAGATGCTTGGCTGTTATGGCTTTTGGGCAAGCTAGCATTTGACCACACGATACGAATAATTTGTCAACAACTCTTAACGATGAGTTCAGCATAACAAACAATGTCCTATGTAGAATTCAAGCAACCAATTGCGCTTCATGATTAATCTATCAGCAACATTTAATGTTGAATTAGAGAGGTCCAGCTACGTTCAACGGTGAATTGAAACAGGCTGTTATACCTCCAAAAAAAGGCATACACTAATACAGCCCCTCGTGTAAGAGCGAAACCCTGATAAAATCTAAGTGAATCTATTTTGAATTTTTTGTCATTTGAAATGAGTGATTTTGAAAGTACATGTAGCTTGTCTTTTAAAACAACCATCCCCTCCCCCCTCCCAAACGTCAGTTTTCCTGGAGTAGCTCACCGTTCAAACTATAGTTTTGAAGATGTTCTTATCTAAAAGCTCTAAGCATCAATCAGTCTAGCCTACAGGTAAAAATCAGGAAGCAGAGAGCTGTTGTCTGAACATCTGAAGTGGAACCAAAAAGGGATTCTGCCTTGAGTGCTGTGCAAATCAGCATTCTGCTGCCTCTATCTGGGATCTGTGAAAAGAGAAGAGGGCGGCATCAACGCCAGAACTCATATTGATAAACACATCAGGGCTTGACATTTTTAGGAATTGGTACATTGTTGCACTGAAATAGTTTTGGTTACATGGCAGAAAATAGAGTAGAATGTCAGCAAAACATAATTACAAACCCTACTGCCTCTCTTAACTGTTATCGCACTGAAGTAGCCGTTTGGTACCCAATTCTCTATTGGTTACGGGTCAGGCAGCAGAGAGAAGGTTAAGAACTTCAATCTGTAATTCTATACTATTATCCAACCTTTAAACAAATGATACAAAGTACATCTCCATTGAGAAAATACTGTAATTCCATATTGGTAGATAACTGTAATTTCATACTTGTGGCATTTGGAAGTTATGTGACAGTGAACATGGTTGAATATAAATTATGCAAATGTGGGCTTAATTTGCATAATATATATTTCATGGAGATTTGAGGTCTCCGAACTCTTGTTCCTTTTTCTGATACTTTTACAATTACAGTTACATACTGTATCAAGAATATGCTGTATACTAGGGTACAATCATACCTTTACCCGATAGCCTACAAAAATATCTAGGTGCACCCACAGACAAAAATTAGGTGCACAGCTCCAACTTTGGGTGCACAAAAAAAAACAGCCAGTGTTTCAAGCCCTTCAGAGAAAGCAGGGCAGCAATGACGTCAGAGCTCGTATTGACAGACACGCGGACAAGGTCCTGTATGTGGGTTTCAAACGCTCCTCGTTAATTTGGATGATGTGGAGGCAACACATCAAGGGGGAGAAAAATACATGGAGAATATTAACGAATGAAATGTGATGCGTGTAATGCAGTTCTGAGGTTTCTGTTCAAAGTGGTTATCAGTCAGAAGTGACGACGAAGTAAAAAATCATACAGAGAAAAAGCTTGAATAAGTTAAGTAATTAAAGTCTGCATTTGTGGAATATAAATCATGATATTCAGACCAGAGAACCAAAAGACTATTACTACAAGTATCTTTATACACTCAACACAAATTGTTCGGAAGCTCGAGCACCATCAATGAATTCTCCTTTATTACTTTACTTTATCAATTGCGCTGTATTATATATACAGTCAAACCTGCCCAAGGCGACCACCTGGGGGACCAAGCAAAAACGGTCGCGATGGACAGGTGGTCGCCATGAAGAGGATTCCACTCACAACATGTTTCCAGGTCGAGGTGTTCAAATACAGTGTACTACGTAGATGGATGGAAAATTATGTGATTTTAGACAGTATGACCCCCACCAGGTTCAATTCTAATAGACAAAAAGATCCTACAAAAATTACATTTTCCGTTATCGTTGTAATGTTTGTATATCGTTAACGTTACATCGTGTACAAATTTTCGTCATAATTTTGACTACAAAACAATGTTTGCCTCGATGATCTGTGCGCAGCGCCCTCTCACACATACGCACGTACAATCGTAGTTTTAAGGCTTACGATAAATCCCTTGAAATGTCTTGCTGACCCCAGCCTTTTTTGGGCGCCGACCGCTGGATAAAAGGGGAAAAAGGTTTTCGATCTGACAACTGAAGATGAACACGGAACGGTGTGATTTCGTCGCACCGCGCCACACCGCCAAGCTCTGTGCGACCGCATCGAAAGGTAAGTCAGTGCACGGCAGAACGCAAAGCGTCCAATAAAATACATAAAGGTTTGTGAGATTCATGGAAATAAAAAGAAAATACGATTATCAATTTTCATCAATAACGAGAGTATTTTAGATGTTCATACACAGAAGCGTCGTGTTTTACAAAGGTCAGCGGTACGCCAATCTGGGCCGTGCCAAAACCAAGATGGCGTCGAGACCAAGAAACAACATGTTTCGCCCGATGTTTTGCCCGCCGCGAAGTCATTTTTCGGCGGAATTTAGTAAAACACGGACACATTTTTGTTGAAAATACAAGAAATGGCTACTAATTTCTGTGAGATCTGACTTTTGGACGCCATGCACTATATAATCGTTTTGAAAAATGAGCTTAAACCGAACCGAGCTTGCGGTAAACTATAAGATTACGACGGGCACACCAACATCGATATCAAAGTATTCACAAACATTTGTATTTACAACGTTTATGATTGAGGAATCGATGCTATTCCATATATTTTTGTCCGTCAAGGTCTTAGAATCATTTCCGCCAAATCCGACAGCAAAATGATCCGATGTCACCACACCGGCTTGGAGATGAGGCGGCCGCCATGGGCAGGGATTGTGCTCTTTGCGGTCCCAATTCGTGGCGGTCGCGGTCGCGTTGGACGGGTGGTCGCCTTGGGCAGGCAGCTTAATGCTTGTGCCTATGGGGAAAATTTTCGGGACCGAGAAAAAGCGGTCGCCATGGCCAGGTGGTCGCGTTGAAAAGGTGGTCGCCTAGGCAGGTTTGACTGTAACTGGAAAGCGTATTTATTGCACTTTACAATGATACCCTGTTCGCTATGATCGTACATTTATGGGTTGAGCACCAGGGCTACTTGAGTAGGTGGATACAATGATACAATCGGGTGATAACAGAGATACATTTGTATCAGAGATTGATCAAATTTAAGTTTCCAACTACTTTTCCTACGGAGTTCATAATGAATTTTCTCACAAAGGTTTCAGTCAAAGCAGTCTTCTGATCAATAGACATTGAATAATAATATTTTGGATACCATAACTCAACATGTAGGTCACACACCAGCCTAACTCAAAAGACCAAAGCGAAATCTTTGATTGCCCGCCACAGGGAATTCATTTTGCAGTAGTGTGTATGCTAATAGCCCCCTGAAGGCCTTTGGCATTTACCTGTGGCTGCAGCTATATGTGACAGGTATTAACGCCTCAGCTGGCCAGCCATGTTCACATAATCTCCGACCTTTTGTCAACTAAATCCTCGCAGTTCCCCGAGAACCCAACCATTGTTGAGGTAGCAACATTTCCTCCTGTAGAAGCAAGAAGAGGGAACTCCTAGGAAAGGTACATTTACTGCAAACTGATTAATAACTCTCCGTTCCTTCATGTAGTATAAGCCTTTACAATACTCTTTATCATTGGAGCATATGTTACACTGTTAGTGTTAGGCATATGTTAGCTATGTTTGAATGTTGTGTCTATCATGACTATTTTGCTGGAGGGCAACTGGTTTTCTAACAGCTTTGCTCGGTTGCGTTTGTCTTGTTGCATGAAGTGTTAAAAAACCTATTTGTAATGTAGATACAAAAACATGCTGGCAATTATAAATGGCCTAGCCAGTTAAGTGTCCCAAACACGGGTAGGTGTGTTTGGTGTTGAAGATCAGTTTTATATATTATAAAGGAAGGGTGGGGTGGGTAACTGCATGTTTACCTGTCTTTTCTGTGTTGCTAGACATATGAACACATTAATTTTTTCTTTTATGTCAGTGTAGACAATTGTAAGGCGTATCAACACTTACTAGAATCCATGTATGTGTGAGACTTCATTTTGTGATGAGACTTACTTATTTCCAGAAGAATTACTATAATTCTTGATTAGCTTAATTTTAGCTAATTTAACGGTCACTGGTCACCTGCTAAAATTTCATTATCGCAAATATTTGATTACTGATATTTGAGACAGTAATGTTTGTTCCCACCGTTAACATTAAGTGCCGTGACCTGTTCCCTTTCCCCCCAACCGCTATATTTTCCTACCGCTATATTAAAGTGATTTACAGTAACTCAGATGTCAGATTGAAAATTTTAGGCCCCTTGCTAGCACCCCCCCCCCCCCCCCCCTCCTTCAAAAGTCTAGGGTCAGTCTTGTAACTGCAAGCACAATATTTTTTTCTAGGTCTTGGATTATCCTCTGTTACTACTTTGGTTCCGCCGCCCATAGAAAATGATTGGATTATACTCTTACTGAATGATATTACTGAAACATGCGTTATCAGCTTTCACAGCGTTTGTTGCAAACTGAGCCAAGCAACTCTTATCCACAGGCAGGAGTACTATTTTAAGCATAAAAGGTTTGCGTTAATTCATCAAACTGTAACATACATGTGTATAATCATGTACATGTAATTTCAGAATAAATCTGGCACACGCCAGCTGCATGCAAGCTTTTCAAATAGCCTCGAAACGCGATGGCCTGTCAGGCTAATAATGAACGCTATCAAATTCCGCACCAATTCAAAGCTTAATCCCAAATCACTTAGCTCTCACACACACAAAAATTACCCAAATCCCTACCTAGCCTTGTTTTCAAGTCTACACAACAATATGATGGCCTTGGTGCTTTTTTCCAGTGCCCCTATCTCCACTGGAAATCAATATGTTTACTAAGTGGTAAAACAGCCCCCCCCCCCCCATGTTTGACATGATGAATGTACCTGTCACAGATAAATACACGACTAGGATTTATCCGACCCAGCAGGTAAGCTATCTTCTGTCAATTTCCCCCGCCATAAACATTGTTAATGCCATAAAACCTGGGTAAAAGCCTTTCAAAGGTAATCTGTTTTTATTGGAGTTGGAACGGATACAATCAGGACTATGTGTATGTAGGGGGTCCGCAGTAACTGATATTATCACTACTGTCTTGCATGTACGTGTAAGTAGTAGTGATTGTGTTGGCGGGATTGTTGCTTAATGTCTGAAACAGGAACAAGGTATGTGATTGTGCCTTTTTCTGTGCCTTTTCAGTTTCTGTTCCTGCTCTTTGTGGATCAAAGTGTTTGATGGTATTTTTGGCCACCTATAGAACGTCATGTAGAATGTGGGAAAAGCCTTAATATGTTCCGATGCCCCTATGTTCCAATGTCCCTGTGTTCGGACGCCCCTATGTTCCGACACCCTATGTTGCGTTACTTGTGACACCCCTATGTTAGAATTGTCAGTGTTGGTACATAGGACGTTAAAACATAAGGGTATCAGAACATAAATAGATCCAATGAAGCCAAGCTCTAATATGAACATGGTTTTAAAGATTCTTCTCGCAGCATTTTGCCAGAAGATGATAGTCACAGATATCATCAGCAAAAGGCTAATGTGTAAAATAGAAAGTCTGTGACTACTTAGTTTTGTAGGCCTACACAGTTTATTATTGGAAAAACAGAATATCCGTACGCTGGTTCTGTACACGAAGCACTATTTTTGTCTCTCATATATGGCAGATTTGCTGTGTACTGGATCAACCGTTGATTTGAACTTATGATATCACAAAAATCTGTCCATTTGAATATATTTTGCACATCTGAATATCTTTATCTGTATCTACATGTGTGTAGCTGGTATAACTGCCCTTTGGCGTAACACACCAACTTCACAGGCACGCGGGGAGGTGGTACTGGTTATATCACACTGAACGGCCTTTGCACATCTAACAGTGTAAGTGTTGTTTAAAGCTATCTCATGAGTATCCTCCTACAGTACTACTTGGTTTAGTTCTCAGGAAAAATTTTTTAAACTCAAGATAGTACAAACAATTGTGTCTCATCATTCAAGTGTAGATTTTCCCATCGCAGAGTGAAAGGGCGAAAAATAGACATGAATGTTGCTGACATGTATGTATGTTGGAGAAGAGAAGCAAGGCCCTGAGCATCTTAACTAAATCTGTATAGTTGAAGTTGAATGCACGACTAGATTTGATCATGCAGGAATATTGTAGTGGGTGTGAAGCTTTCTTCAGGAATCAATTCCAGTTCGGTGAATTCTACTGTCAGCTCGTATCCACGAATTACCTCTCAAAGAGTAAGCCACTGGTGTGGAAGAGTTACCAGTGGTTTTATTGCTTTTATATGATATAGGTTTTTTATTATAGGGTGAGCTTATCGGGATGGTCAGTTTTTGTGTAGGAGTCACAACTGGAATTGGATAAGGGAATATTCAAGGAGAAATCTATACACGTTCCATGAACATTAATCCGCTGGGTTACATAGATCTGCCACTTTGATAAACAGTGGGTTTGAGAGATCTTTAGTGCAGCACCCCCAATGTATGCACAGTTTAGATATACATGCAGGAGTGCATTATCCTGGGGGACATTGGGTATCTTTTCAGAGTGGCATTGGTGGAACTATGTTAGTATGTTATACGTTTGATGATTGAATATTGCCGTGTAGTTTTGTGTAAATTATTTTTGTAAAAATCTATGAAGTTCAGTTGTGTATGTATTGTACTGCTCTTCTGCCAGTTGATGTCACAATGAAATTGAATTGAATTGAAAAGGTCTGCTTTTTATATAATGTGTCCCAGAATGGCAATTCGCCCATTCCCCATAATTAGACATTTGTACACGTATAGCCTACCTTTCAGACAGCGCAGAGCACTTGGCATTTGCCATTAGGCCACACCAATTTGATTTCTTGGTTAACAGATTTTTTTATTTAATTTTAGCAACAAAAACAACAACATGAAAACAGAAGGCTGGGGTGAAAACATACACCTGACCCTGCTCACTCCCTGATACTGTGTGCACCAAAGAACAAACTTTCCTCTAAGATTCTGTTTTCCTGTTGATTTTCCAATCAAAGCATTTTTTTAAAAATTCCATTAACCAAGAAATTAAAATGGTGCGGCCTTACAATATCATAATACTAGTACAGATGAATTGAAATCTGTCTCTTTTGGTATCTTGAACAATAGGACGGAAATCCAAGAACCAAGGAGTTGAGATGGTTTTGCCTTACACTTACAACTTCTTCACGTTGCTTAGGTGGAACAAACAATAAATCATTACATCTTGTTTACCGAGCTCTTTTAACGAATCCAAATATAGGTTGATATTTGATATAAACGCACATTAAGTTATATATAGCCATGACTCGTGAGTTCTGTCACAGATGGCTTTTTGTTTATGAATAATTGTCTGGACTGACATTTCTAGTGGAGCTACTCGACTTGTTCGGAACCAAAACGGTTCTGTAGAGGCCGTGACCCTGTTTTTCCCACCTGGGTCCCACAGTTAGACAATGTGAAACGACAGACCCTCAGGTGATGTAAGCGGGCTGATTGACTAAGCACAAAAGTGGCCGCTAATGTTCTGCACATTATAGACCAACCCTATAGTATATGTATACAGACGCCAAACCTGTTTATCAGCTCTGTCATACTTGTACTATTACTGAACAATGGTGAGAAGGGCTGGAGACATCCGTTCTCACTGTGTCCTTAGTATAAATCTAAAACATTGTACATTTTGTATATGAACTAATGTACCGTTCGTGCCCTGTATTGCGTTGCTGAAGCAAGAAGCTATGAACAGACAGGTGAACGCTCATCACTGAAGGCAGGAAGCATACTAGTTATTTGTACGTCTCTGTTTTGTACGGCAATGTTTCCCCTACCACTGCTTTGCTTTGGAAGGTTGTTTTCCAAGCTGCAAAGAAGGCCTAGTGTTCAATCCCTGTAATGTCAGACCACTGCGGGATTTCTATTCAACAATAATCATAACCAAATCTAAGACTAAAGGAGAACTGATTATTTTTGCCAGTGATCATCCTGCCAAGAACAGAATTCAAGGGAAACACTGTTGTGTCAAAGGTTTGTTCATATATTATGTACATATGTTGATAATGTTTGATAATGATCTTTTGTTTTGTTGTGTGCAGGAGGAGTACTTGGCACTGGTGGCTCGACTTATCTTGCATGTTCGAGACAGCCGTGAGTTTTGCCCCTTATTCCTCTTACTCGCCATTTTGGCACTACTTTAAACGTGTAAGGTTAGGTCACACCAATTTAATGTCTTGGTTAACGTTTTTTTAATTTTTTATTCTAGCAATAAAAAAATCATGAAAACAGAAGGCTGGGGTGAAAACTTGCACCTGACCCTGTTCACTCCCTGATACTGTGTGCACCAAAGTACAAACTTTCCTCTGAGATTCTGTTTTCATGTTGGTTTTTTCCAATCTAGCATTTTTATATTCCCCTTCCAGTGGGAAGGGGGATATACTGTTTTTGCTTGCCTGTTCTTCTTCTTCTTCTTCTTCTTCTTCTTCTTTCTTCTGCCAAAAACCAAGTAGATGTGCGGTGGTAGCTGTACTAATGGTATTGCAGCAAGTTATATGTACCTTATGTTACAATGTACGGATGTTATATTTGAGATGTAGGTACCTATAGGAAAGGTGAATACACCTGACAATAAATTATGCTAATGAGGACATCATTTGCATAATTTATGCAAAAACTTGTATTGCGTTTACAGTAAAAGCTGCAGATGTCATATTTGAGATGTAGATAAATTAAGGAAAGGTAAACACACCTGACCATGAATTATGCTAATGAGGACCTCATTTGCATAATTTATGCAGAAACTTGTATTTCCCTTACCGTAAAAGCTACAGATGTCATATTTGAGATGTAGGTATCTGTAGGAAAGGTGAACACACCTGGACATAAATTATGCTAATGAGGACCTCATTTGCATAATTTATGCAAAAACTTGTATTGCGTTTACAGTAAAAGCTGCAGATGCCATATTTGAGAAGTAGATAAATTTAGGAAAGGTAAACACACCTGGCCATGAATTATGCTAATGAGGACCTCATTTGCATAATTTATGCAGAAACTTGTATTTCCCTTACCGTAAAAGCTACAGATGTCATATTTGAGATGTAGGTATATTTAGGAAAGGTGAACACACCTGGACATAAATTATGCTAATGAGGACCTCATTTGCATAATGTATGTATATCCCTTACCGTAAAGACTACGGATGGCATATTTCAGATGTATGTACCTTAAAGAGAGGTGAACACACCGGTACATAAATTATGCAAATTATGCTAATGCGGACCTCATTTGCATAATGTATGTATATCCCTTACCGTAAAGACTACGGATGGCATATTTCAGATGTAGGTACCTTTAGGAGAGGTGAACACACCTGTACATAAATTATGCTAATGCGGACCTCATTTGCATAATGTATGCATAAATTTGTTTTTCCCTTACTGTAAAGGCTACGGATGACATGCAGGTACCTTTAGGAAAGGTCAGAAAACCTGGCCATAAATTATGCTAATGAGTGCATTATGCATAATTTATGCATATCCCTAACCATAAAAGCTACGGATGTCATATTTGAGATGTAGGTACCTTTAGGAAAGGCCGAACACACCTGGCCATAAATTATGCTAATGCCGACCTCCTTTGCATAATTTATGCAGAAACTTCGTCATATCCTTACAGTCAATGCTAAGGCTGCCATATTTCAGGTGTAGGTAATGGGAGGGGAATATTCTGCATTTTCCCGAAAATGTTGCCATTCTAGTTTTAATTTTTTTTTTATTCCGTTAACCAAGAAAATAAATTGGTGTGGCCTAAGCAGAAAATTACATAATATATGTATTTGGTGATTGTAAACTTCGCACCTTACTTTTATCGGTAATAATGGGTAATTTTGGTAGACTTAAGCTAATATGTTAAGTGATGCTTTCAAAATGATTTGAAATGTGATAAACTGCTAATTACAAAAGATTATCTGTCATAGGAAAGAAATCATTGGCAAGTCTTTTTTCTATCATACCTGGGTTGGGATAATGTTCGATACGGGTGTCTTTATTCTACGGTGTCCCATGGGCTTCTACTCGTATACCATGGGCTTCCATCAAATAATTTGAAGTACTTTGTGTGCGCAGGCTGTGCTGTTGTCAAAAAATTGAATACCGGATTCAGAGGTTGGAATAGAACTTCTTATAATTATTTGTTTGAGGGCACCAAATTTTCTCAACTTTGCTGCAGTTTTCATATTGAAGTGTGTGTTTTCCCACCTGCGGGTGGGTTCGCCCGCTGGCTTACAACTGTCGGGCTCTCTGACCTGCGGACACGCTGGTACCTCGGGCGATACAGAATACGACATGTTGTCTCCTGAATAGATTTAGTCAACAGTAAGGATATAATGTCATATCTTTTCTCAAATTTAACGGTTGAATTGTATTTCCTTTCTTGTTTTGTTTTCTCAGAAACCAAGAAAGACCAACAGAGACAAGGCGGAGGTCCTCAGCAAGGTAAGAGGCACACATGATACAAGAGTTTGTAAATGTTTATCCATAGTCAAGCCAGAAGGTACTAGAACTTGAAATTTCTGTCCCATGTTACTTAGTCCTTCATTCTATCAGTAGACACATCTAACTTCAAAAGAGCAACCTACATATTTGTAACAAGTCAGAGGAGCATTTAGCCAAGCATGTAGGCACATGGCAACTCTCTTTAATTTAGAATGCGGAATGGAAATTTAAAAGAAAAACTTGGAAGACCGTCATCTTTCATACAAACCCCTTCTAAGGATCCTTGATCATGATTATTCAGTATATTGATTTTCGGGACTTAATTTCGCAGTAGAAGTGTAAAGGAGGCTTTTGGTGTGTTTGAAGTTTGCTGTTTAAACAATTCTGTAGTACAGTAGGAATACATCTGAAACACAGTCATATTCACAATGTCATGAATTTGCGGCGGACAGGTCACAGAAATAAAACCACAGTGACCATTTCAAGATTTACAGTATTACTATAATTAGGCCACAGCTATCATCCACATCTCTGTATAACGAGTTGTTTTTCCTCCCTCACTTCAGACCCGATGAACGCACTACAGAACCTCACCTCCCTGTCCCAGGGACAGCCTTCCCAGCAGGCCATGCAGATGTCGCAGCCTTCCCAGCTGGCCTTGCAGAATCAGCTGGCACAGTCTACCCAGCAGGCCATGCAGCAGCAGATGTCCCAGCAGCAGCAGTTTCAGGTAACAGAACGCAGTATTTTGCTTATGGGGATTTCTATAGTTTAAGGACCTGACCGACATCGATGCGGTTAGAATTATAGAAAACTAGAGTTCCACGAACACATTATCTTCGCCAAATAATCAAGGCTTATTATGGAAAGTGATGAATATTTACGTGCTTATCACCCCCTGCAAATTTGATCATGCACCATACCATTTGGACGTTATGATTGGGCGAATGAGTCCAGTCTAGATAGGGTTAAAAATCATTTGGTGGTACAGGATTAGTATATGTGTAGAGTGTGCTGATATATGTTATAACTGGTCATGAAAAAATGTGAGTATGTTGATATTATATGGGCCACAAAGGTTCGATATGGCAGTGTTGAAAGTTGAAAGTGATGATGAAATAGTACAGTCAATACATATGAATAGAATAAATCTGGCACGTTTTAGGTGTTTTTAGTCAGGCTTTCTATATTTTGTCTCTATTTCGGTATGTCGCCAACCGTGTTGAACAAAAATGCTTAAACAGAATGCGTCAAAAACCAGCAGGACCCACCCCTGCTTGGAGAATAGTTTATTTATTTGACCTACATGTACGTTTATGCAAGGCTATCTGTTTACATGACCTGACACTGTCCCATGTCCCATTGAAAGGCAGTGGGTTAAAAAACTTTCCTTACTAATTATGCAAATTAGCTCCTTATTTGCATAATTAGTCATTGATAATGTAAAGCACCATCCGAGCTCTCTACATACCAAACATCACGACGATCTGTCGACCCCTTCTCAAGTTATTCATGTCCGAATGTCAAAACAAAAACACCCACTGCAGTTCTTAACAAGCCGCTAGGGGGCCAAAATTTACAGAACTTACTTTCTGTGGCATGAACTATTTACCACACAAAAATCATGACCATAGCACTTCCAGAAAATATGCCCCTAAATTTTGAAGCTCTGCGGCAGTACCTTTGGTACCCGCTAGAAGGCCCATTATCGAACTTGACCTTCCTTTCTGTAAATCCTACCCATCCACTAAATATCATACAGATCCATCAACAGCTTCTTGAGTTATGTTGTCCACAAGAAAATTCACAAGAAAATCCACACAAAGCCCGCTGCAGTACCGACGGAAAATACCAGGGGAACCATTTTTGAACTTGACCTCCGTTTTTACAACATCTACACACCTGCAAAAAATCATGAAGATCCATCAACGTTTCCGTCACTTTTTTTGCCTACATACAAACACAAAAAAATGCAAAGTCCGCTGCAGTACTATTGAAAAACGCAAGGTAAACCATTTTCGAACTTGACCTTCCTTTACACAACCACTACACACCTACCAAAAATCATAAAGATTCATTGAAGTTTTCTTGAGTTATGCTCCTGACATACATTCAGACCCACCCAACAGATTTTTCAACCGAAAACATAATCTTCGCCGAGTACAAGTACTCGACGAAGATAAAAAGTCAATTTTTTTTCCACGATTTTGACGACCACTTTTAAATTGTGACATGCGGAACTGCAGCCGACTAACCTAGACAGTCAGATGTAAAGGTCATGCGCATTGATACGCCGACTGAGCAAACTTCACAATCTTATCCATACAATCTGAAAGCCGACGGTAAAGTTCACCTCACTGGCTTTCTCGTAATGATTTCTACAAAGTGTTACAACGTCGTGGACTCTGGGGTCGCGGGTAAATACTGTGTTCTACTACCTTCAGCAGCAAGCTCCTCCACAGCAGCAGTTCCAGCAATCCCAGCAGCCCTTTCAGCATTCCCAGCAGGCATTTCAGCAGTCACAGCAGCCGTTTCAGACTTCCCAGCAGCCTCTTCCCCCTCAGCCACCACAATCGGGAGGCCAGGCCAGAATGGGTCCCACAATGCAACAGCAGCAGCAGCAAGGTACAAAAACTGTTGAATCTTTGTGCGATATACACTGTGTACACCATATACAGGTGTTTCAATCTACAGGTACCCCAGCTACATGTAGTCTTGGTCGCTCCTGATTGTTTTCAGTTATAAAGTTTTATTTTCAAATTTCACTCCACATTTCTGTTTACGTTTTTGAGGTGAGGTTTTATCAAAAGCATTTTGTTTTTTTGCCCCATCCTCATGAAATAAATGTGAATATACTAAGCTATATATCAGCCATACGGTGATTTACATCATTCACCGGTGACCCTGACTGGAGACCTGGTGCATCCCTGTCTTGTATTAGCCAACAAAAGGGTGTGTCATTCCGTAAGGAGCGGTTTAACCCTTACGGTGCGTAAGCACGTTGACTGATGATGATGGTACTAAGCTAATGCAGTGGCCAGCAAACTGCATTTTCGGAGAAAGTTAATTTCTAACCCCAAAAAAGCACAAATAGAAGATTAAGGTAACATCGTGCTGGACTGTATCTTTTCCTTTTCCTCACTCACAGCCCAGTTCCAAGCCCAGCAGAGGCAACAGTTCCAGGGACAAACTCGAGCACAGCTTGTGCAGCAACAGATACAGCAGCGATTACAACAGCAGCAGCAGTTACAACAACAACAACAACAACAGCAGCAACAACAACAGCAGCAGCAGCAACAACAACAGCAGCAGCAGCAACAGCAGCAGCAACAACAACAACAACAAAATCTAATGCAGCAACAGTTACAGCAGCAGCAGTTACAACAACAACAACAACAACAGCAGCAGCTGCAACAACAACAGCTACAGCAGGTGATTAGTACTGAATAAGTAGACAGAGACAAACGACAACTGCGTCTGTCTGTAAGCTGACTAACCACAAAGCCTAGGAAAAAATTTTGTGTTTCCGGTTACCTGACTGACCCTAGCAAAAACCTACGGACCAGGCTAGCCTTTTTTTGGGTGGACTGCTGGCTGTTCCTTAGCTTCCTGCCAGTTGCAGTTTCTCTTTGGGGTGGTACTGGGTTGTGTAGTAATCCGTCCGTCCAGGAATGGAAATTTGCTTGTTGGGATGGACACAAATTTCACCCCGTCCATCAAAAAGATCTGAAATTTCATTGCAAGAAATTGATGAAAATGTATTTTCTTATGCTTGAAATGACAGATTTAACAACGAAAATCAACAACATGGGCTCCCAAACAATGAGTGCGATGGAAAAGAATAAAGCTGGAGACAGCCCTGGTTCATTTTGTAATATGCATGTATGTATGAACCCACCTCCGCACCAAAAATGTTGTATACCAAAGAAATGCCGCTCACCTCAGTTACAGCAAAAGCAACTGCAGCAACAGAAACAGCAGCAGCAGTTACAACAACAGCAACAACAGCAGCAGCAGTCACAACAACAGCAGATGATGAAACAGAGACCTTCTCTACAGAGACAGCCGAACATTGGAGGACTGCTGTCTCCAAGTCAGCAGCTACAAGGCCAGAGTCCTGGCTCTGTTCAGGTAATGGGATACTTGTTCACCTTGTAGTGCCTTGGGGCACATATTAAGTTTCCTTGCTGTTTCAGTAGCAGGGTATATTTTTACATGGAGGGGTTGCTAGCCCTTTCCCTTTCATGTGTTAGAGGCATGTCCTGGAACAAGGGACCCCCATCTTACGTCCCTTCTGAAAGATGGTCCCATGTTTGAGAAGAACCACACCTTGAGCATGTTAAAGATCACATCACACTTGTTAAAAAGTCTAGGGGTCCATCCCGGTGTGAGTGGATTGACCTTACAGTTTGGTCTCTGTTTTGACACCTTGAAAAGGTGATAGTGACCTGTTATGTCAATCCTTCCATTGTATATATTGTATTATGCTATTCATTGCCTACAACTGTAAGTGCCTTATTGTCGTATTCAGTGTAATTGTAATGTTAGTGGTCCGCAACATAAGCTTGTCTGCCTGGCGTTCCACAGGTATTGTATTGTTGCAATTTTGAATAAAGATAAAGAATCCTTCCACAACTATGGTAAATCTCAATAGATGTCTGCAGTATTTGCCTTTTCTGACAGGTGGCGTCACCAGCCCAGAGTAGTGCCATGCAGCGGCCGGTGGCCTCCCCTGTACAGACCAGCTCAATTCAGAGACAGGTAGCATCTCCAGCCCAGACCACCACCATGCACAGACAGGTGGCATCACCTGCGCAGACCGGCTCTATCCAAAGGCAGGTGGCTTCACCTGCACAGCCGGGCTCCATGCAGAGACAGGTGGCGTCTCCGGCTCAACCTGGCTCAGTTCAGAGGCAGCACACCCCACAGCCAAGGTTGGTTCACAACCTTACTACAGATAGCTTATTTCCTATCTATGGTGTACACAGTCTCTTGCTGTCAGGGGCACTTTCCCCGAGAGCTTATGCTCATTTACTGAATATAACCCGACAGAACCATTTCCTTTCCATTTACTAGACTGAATAAAAGTTCTACACAGGAACTATGCGGCTTCAGATGTCTTACTGAGGGACGACTGCGGTGTGAAAGATGTCAGTTAGCTTGAGGAATGAATCTACTGTACTATAAACTTCATTTCCTTTCCTAGAGTTTAAAACAGGAGCTCAGGATTCGTTACCGCTATGAAAATTGGTCTAATATGAGCACTGGATTCGCTGTCACTCGGACAGCATGGCTACAGTAATGATGATGGCCGTCTTCGCTAGTGAGAACACCGACAAGAACACTGGAGCGTATGCGCTGGTCGTGATGGATTTGTTTGAAAACCCACACTTCTGATCTATGTGGATCGTGAATCGTAGAGCCAATCTCTTACCTTATTTTGCTGTTTTCGCTGTACCTTTTAGATTTGATAGATTGTGTGATAGATTTTTGCTTCTATGCATGAACTGAATTTTGCAATAACATGAATAGGAGCAGCAATTCGTGTTATCCTTTCAGTGGTCATTCTGAAAGATTGTCCACCACCTCTGTTGGGAGTGAAGAGGTGATAGAACCCTGACAGGGACCTGAATCACTGAGAGAGACAAATCTGCCAAATAAGCCAACCATTTGTCAGTTTGTGATTGCAGTATAAATCAAGCACCGTTTGGCTCTTCTTTTATAGAAGTAATGAACGACAGTGGCTTCTTTCAGTCAAAGATGGCACCCACCTATTCCAGTGAACAAAGATCTGGAAGGTTCTAAGATAGTTTTGATGTGTCAGTCGTAGGATTCCACATTCACACCTTGTGTGCTTGAAGATGTTGCAAGTGTTAGCTACCCTGCCTCTTAGTTTGAATCCTGACTTGTTGCTCACCAGACATGTTGATACTGGAAAGGGCTGCAGTCTTTAGGACCGGACGTACATGTAAGCAGCGGTCAGCTGTTCACTGTGCTTGTGGAAAAGAGTAAGGGGAATTTTCCTGGTACTGTACAATGAGCCTGTAAATACTGCACTGTCTATCTTCTCTCTCACGACCAGTGGAAGAGTAGCTCAACCCTTACTGAGGGTCTGCATGGGGGGGTCCTGGCAACGCTTAACGGTAAATTCAGACCAGCCGATAACGCTTAACGGTAAATTCAGGCCGACCGATAACGCTTAACGGTAAATTCAGCATTTTTAGAACATGAGATACCCCTGAAGACAACGGTTTTTTGCGACTAGTCGTCCTGATCTTGTGGCAGGAGACCTATTACGCTATGCCATTCTCGCACGCCTGCTCCGAACGCTTTAAATTCGGCGGCGACAGGAAATTTCATGATCACAATGACGAGCGCCGAAGGCGCGACGAAAATTTTGAGATCTTGACCCTCTGAAACGCTATTTCCTGCATTCTGAGAGGGGGGGAGGATTTTCCTGAAGAGTAAGCTAAGTTTTATGACATCTATATTTGAAAAAAAAAAATACAGAAGAGTTTCAGCTTGATTTTTGAGGGGCGTCACGCCCTCCAGACCTCGCCGGAGCTGCGACATGCTCCCGAGCAAAATTCTTGACACCGCTATTTCTTGCATTTCGATGGGCAAATATTACTGGTAATTTAAGTTAAGTTTAATGATGTCTCTGTTTGTGAAAAAATACAGACGAGTTTCAGCTTGAGTTTGGGGGCCGACGCCCTTCTGACAATATTTTTCGACGGAGGCCTGGCATGCATCCGGGGAAAATTTTTAAATCTTGAACTGCGAAACACTTAATTTCATGAATTTTGAGGAGAAAACTTACTGGTAGAGTGAAAAATAGAAGTGTTTCAGCTTGAAATTTTGTGGGGGGCGCCCTACCGACATATTTTTGCCGGAGCCGTGTGCTCCCTGGAGAAAATTTTGAAATCTTGACCCACTGAAATGCTTTTTCCTGCGTAACGAGGAATTACTCAATAACGCTTAACGTTGAATTCAGGATGACAAATAACGCTTAACGAGGAATTAAAACGACCAGTAACGCTTCACGATTAATTTACCGATAACGCTTAACGGTAAATTCAGGCGGCCGGTAACGATTAACAGTGAATTAAAATCGCTCGTAACGCTTCACGAAAAAGGGCATGCAGACCCTCCTTACTTACTTACTTACTTAAGTTTTGAGCTCCTGCTCGAACCAATTCAGAGAGCTTCCTCCACAGCACTTTGACCTCCATGGCCCTTCATTGGGTTCATTTGAGGTAAACCGGTTCAAGATCACTATCACTTGTTGACATATATATATATATATATTGCACACATTTTCAATACAAACTTTCTGATCCGTCAATGCAGTTCTCAGTCTGTGGCTTCTCCAGCGACCATGCTGCCCAGCCCGTCCCCCCAGCCTAGCATGGCCCCCTCCCCAGCCAGCACAACTGCTCGCACTCCGGCAGGGGTCCAGTCTCCTGTGTCACTCAATACACCTGGTGAGTATATCCAGACCTTCAGCTGCTGACTAGCATCATTGTACATGATTGTATGTACTGAAATGAAATAGACTAGCAATAAAGTTAACTCTAAAAGATCAGAAAGTTGATTTCAGGCAATCAATTGTTTTTGCCCTTTTATGTTATCGTACAGTCATGCATGAGTTGAGCACCAGGGAAAAAAGTACAAATTTCCCTTAATGATATATCCATTGTTTTATATTGATAATGATAATGATAGTTTCTGTGTTGTATCATTGAAAAGCCTGTGTATTTTCCTTTAAAATGATACCTTGTTTGATATAATTAATCACACTTGATTTTGTGGTGATTTTAAAAGAATTACTGATTTTTCCTTGCCAGCATCAGGCTGTTTGTAGGGAAATTTCAGCATTTTTGTTGCATGACCAATATGCTATCTTTGTAAAGGGTGATACATGTAAATGAGCTTTCCAATGATACATAATAAGATACATAATGATAAAGAATTGGTATGATTGTCAATGATCATATCTAAGTTTTTGTGTTGACTGTACTGTAAATGCAGAAATGTTCGCAGTGGTTTTATGTTCGCTGTGAGCTCTTCGCCGCGAACTTAAAACTACCGCAGAATTTTTGCCCTCCCACCTTGTCTACTATTGTCTCAAACGCGGACCTAAAACCACGGCGAACACTCAATTTTCTCCCAACCGCGAAATTAAAACAGTACACATTTACAGTATATCAGTGTTGGAGACATGTAACTGAGGAGACGCTTGTAACCTTAGGTAACCCCGGGTCTGTGGGGATGGCCGCCAGTCCTCGTAACGCGACAGAGGAGCAGGCGTACCTGGAGAAATGGAAGCAGCTGTCCAAGTACATCGACCCTCTGCAGAGGATGATCAAGAGAGTCAGCAACACTGACGGTGAGAGACTTGCTCTTGTGGGACTGCTGTGGAGAACTAGACATTTATCCTCATTGTTATGTCTCATTCTTTATAGTGTTATTGACACAAATGACACCAAAAGACAACATTTTCTGATTACATTTAACCATAGTTATTATTCAACGAACATATAACGTTAGACACTTGTACAAAATATACACCCTTCTGTTGTTATTGAACATCAAAGCATCAAAACATGCTGCTTCCAGCTCTTGGGAAGCCTGGTAATTGAATCAAACCTTGGTTATTCCTGTCCTGCCATGATGTCACAGTGAACACGGTAGTCGCTTGGGAACCAGACACCGTGGCTTGTGAAAAACATTCTTTTGAGAAGCAAATAAAGCAGAATATGGTTCATGTATTGTAGTATCTAGCAACTGCATGTATTCAGACATAATGATTAAGCATTTTTCGCTCCTCAAAGAGAATTCTTTGCAAGCTGCTGTGCCAGGTTCTGGTCTGACTACCGTGTTCACTGTGACGTCATTGCAGGAATAACCAAATGACTGATTACGCCAAAAATGGTTACTCAAGCACCCTGGATAAAATGTTGAAACAGTCAGACGTTTCAGACAGGATCCGCTGTCTTTCATCAGTGACTAAGGATTTCCTTTCCCTTGTCACTGACAAAAGAAAGCGGATGCTGTCTGAAACATCTGACTGTTCCAACATTTTATCCAGTTGCTTGAGTAACTATTTTTGGCGTATCTTATTACCTGGATGTCTAACCTTCATCAGCAAACCAATGATTAGTTTAGATATCTTGTGGCAGGAATCAAAAGCTGCAAGTAAGATTTTTCAATGCTTTAAATACTCCCACATAGTTCTTAAAGAATGATCAGGGTGGGAAGTAGAATATTTGTGCAAAAATATCAGTTCTTTTAGGTCAATGGATAGTGAATTATTTTACTCTACTGATTATCTACTTGTTTTCTTTCAACTTTCCTGTGCAGTTTGGCTCGTCCGTTTGTTATATTTATTTTTTTAAATATCTGTTTCTGTGTAGCACATATTCCCTCCTACTCCTCAGCCACACTGACTTGATTTCGTAAAATTAATGTAAGTTGTTTCTAAGACTATGCAGACAAGCCCGCAAACAAATGACAGACAGAACTTTACTTTTATCATAGGTGTCATACGACGTGTGAACTTTTTGAACATTGGAAGATGACTGCACATCATTACGAAAATGGTTTATTGCCACAACTTAACATGATATCACAACTGTGGCAGTTGACATAAGCATGCCAAAACTTTGAAAACAAATTCCAAATTAAGATAGCATAGAAGATTGGGGGGGGGGGGTGTTAGGAGGCTTATATACGAAATGCAGTGGTCTAGTGCAGGATAAGTGGTCTGGTGGTCGGCAATACTGTGTCTTGCATCATTTACTTAGTAGTTGGTGGTTTGAATCACTACCAACCTGTTGGTGTTTTCAACCAGGAGTTGCAACTTACTGGTGTGACTTGCTGTCCTTTAATTTGTAGAACTGATGATGTTGTAAGTATTTGGTTGTAGCTGAATGTAAGGATGCCCCCAGTGTGCAGTGGCCAAAAACCTACCTTGTACTAAACAGCTCTCTCTAAGTACAGGACTGATTGAAAGAGAAGAGTTTTTTGTCATCCACTTTTAGCTTAAATTTCTTCTCTCATTGGTCAGTTCAAATCATGTGACAGTTTAACTGTAACAGTAGCTGTTATAGGATTCAAATTCAGACATCATGTTACACTTGTGCTGCGTTTATGCTACATGTACCTCCGGACAACAGCATCAAAATGCACTCCATTGTCCGTGGGGTGTCACAGGGCTCGAAATTCATTTTTGGGAACAGGCGCACTGGTGCACCTAACCTGAAAACTTAATATATACACTGGACCAGGAAAATTTTGGTTGCACAACGTAAGTAATATGACAAAGGTTTTATTATTTTTTATCACACAAGTGTCAAGAATATGCTGTATGCTAGTGTAATTTTTTTTAGTGTCTTTACGTAACCAGAAAGATATCTAGGGGCACTGGTGCACTCACTGGCAGAAATTAGGTGCACAGCTCCAATTCGAGCCCTGAGTATTTCGAGCCCTGTTGTTATGATATGTTTACTTGACCTGTTCTTTTCTCAAAACACAGCCAGCACGGATGGCCAAGCCCACTCTACAGGTAAAATATTGCCTCAGATACATCTTTTGTGCAAATTTGAAGGCTCTGCATTAAAGGTTCAAGAAACTGTGCATGGCACATCCGAGTGTCTGATGGCATTCCAGTCATGATCTAAGAAAAATGAAAGAGGAAATCAGTGTCTTGTCAAAAATTGTGTATGCCCTATAAAAGAGTGTACCTTATTTTGTCTAAACTGCATCTTCAGTCTTTCTGAAGTCTTTGTGAATGATAAACATGCTCATAAATTTGTCAATTTCTTTGTCCATGAAGAGAGGGTTTTTTTAAAAACAGGACTATTTGATAAGACAAACTTATGGAATGATGCAACCAGGTCAGATATTCAAAAGCTTTAAAGTGAAGAGCATATGGATTCCTTTTTGCAATTCTTTAAGATGGTGATATCATCTGCCAGTGGGTCGAATGTGGTGACTTTTTGTGGCAGATCTATTTGGGTAAACTAGCTGGGACTCGTCTAAGCTCTAACAAAGGAAATCGTTCCTGCCTGTAAGATACATTTGGATGAATGTAGGGGAACAGGAGAACATAAGAATAACATTCTATGATGCAAGGGTGAGTCAAAAAGAAAGGCAACTGGTTTTATAACAGGCTTACAAATGTACGACTTTATATATCGAATGAGTTGAAATTTGGCACAAAGTTAAAGACATATCTCTTGAGACTGAAATATTTCAATTTGTTGTTCAGATTTTTATGAGGGACTGAGTTGACTTCCAAGGAGGCATTTATAGTAAAATCAACTCAGTTGCTCATGAGAATCCAAACAACAAATTGAAATATTTCAGTCTAAAGAGGAAGTGTGCCTATACCTTTGTCAAAGTCGGGCTTTGTGCCAAGTTTTAACTCATTGGGTGAAAAAATGAACCTGTTATACATGTACATTGTGAAGCCACTCACCCTTGTATCACTATAATCACATGTGCAAGTAACACACAGTCACTAAAATCTACCCTCTCCTATCCAAACCATACCTCTCTCTGAGTGACCTTTCCAGTGACCTCCAGCTCACAGCAATGCCAGGGGCTTCTAGTTCAGAAGGCTGACCCTTAGGTCTTTGAATGTCAAGGTCAAATATGATGTGGTTCTTCTCTATTTCTACAGAGCACAAGAAGGATCTTAGCAAGATGAAGAACTTGTTAGAAATTCTAACTGACCAGAAGAAAAGGTAATTTTTTTCCTCCAGTTTTCTATAAGAATATAATGGTGTGGTCTTATACTGTAGATATATATATTTGTACTTATTAACCCAGTTGATGCCCACCTCATAAGAGCTGTGGATGGTATTTTGAATTAGACTTATAGCCTCGTTTTTAATGTTTCTGTTGTTTATTTAATAATTCATTTTATTTTATTTTATTGAAATTGCAACACAGCAATACACAAGCAATATACTGTTGTTATTGATCTATTTACACACAATACTAGCAAGCCTTTTGAAATTATGTTTATGGACGACAAGTGTAGCTACCGGTTTGGCAAAGGGATATACTTTGTGAAGGGTAAATCCACATATCATGCGGTCATCATCACACGACACTTTCATGCCGTAGGTATGGAAATATGTGTGATGCAGATGCACACAAAACATGTTGCCTAGAAGGGTAGGATTCATGAATTTGTGACAATATTTTTGTGACAGACAGAAAATAATAGTGACATATTTCTTTGGTGGTGTATTCAAATATTGCCAGAGTCTTGGGATTTTAAAATGGTTGCTAAGCAAAATCTTACTTTTGTAAATGTTAGCTACATTAACTGTGTTTGTTTTACAGACTTCAATACCAAACACTGCTGAAGTGTGAACAAGTACTGGAAAAGTTGGAGCTGCAAATGAAAATGGTAACTTTTTTTGATTTCGTAATAACTTACACATGTATGGGGCAGATAAAATTATATACATTGCTAATATGCACCCACTAAGTTAAGAATTCTTGGTATATATTATGTCCTATTTACATTAGTAGATATACATGTATGACTGCTGTCTAACTGATTTCTTTTTTATCTAAAATTCAACTGGAGTATATGACTGTTTTTCCTGATTGTTAGTCTTAGACTTTCTTAGAAGCTATAGGTGTAATTTATCGTTCAGTGATTATCTGATAGTATGTATTGTATTTGTCACTATAATTGTTAACTTTCCAAAAACAGCCTTGCTGTATGAAAGTCAGTGCACCTATTATCTTAAACAGGGACAAATTTTGATGTTACTATCTCAAGCCAGTACATAATATAACTGTCTCTTGTCACGTGATATTCAACATCATCAGTCAAGTGACAAAAGAACTTCAAGACAATATCCAACTTACCAGGTTGAAGAAGAGACATGCAGAGAGCATCTTGAAAGCTTCCCAAAAGTAGGAAACATTTTGCTGTGTGTACATGTAATTGTTAGATATTTCATCGCAAGTATTACATGTATGTTACAGAGCCATACCACGAGTACAACCACCACAACAGCGACGAGCACCCCAGCTCCTCTACCCAAGTGTCAGCAGCACATGTGCCAACCCCTACTCGACGCAGTGGCCAGCCAACTGGGCTCCCCCATGTTGAACCACACCCTGAAGAGGACGTTTGGACCGGCACTTACAGCGCTGCATGGGCCACCTATCTGGTAAGGACCCGAATCTGTACAGGTGACCTTAGTGACATTGGAAGGGAAAGATAATTTTGATATGAAGGGGAGGATTATTTTGATTCGAGGAGATGCACAGAGGTGAAAAGATTCGTTTGTTCAGACCCTCAGGTAGCAGTGTCACATAGCGTTCACTTTATATGCATTTTTTTTACCCTCTACTGAGGTGTTGCAAATGCACATGTGTGTTTCGGGGCTGTTGTTGAAAATGAATTGTGGAGGGTTCGATTCATCTTTACATGCATTTACAAGTGTTTTTGAAAACGCGTTCTTAAAAATGCATGTAAAGGGAGCCTAAGAGCATCACTACATGTCGGACTCTTCACTACCCCTATAGATTAAACGTCCAGTAAAACTCACCATCCTGCCTGTTTGCTTCTCTACAAGTGGACCAAGAAACATAACGATTAACGTTGTCTATCTCCTGCAGTTTTCCAGGCCCTCCGCTGAAGCGGCAGAGAACCATTCCCCGTCAGGAGTGCACCATTCCCAACATCCTCCAGGGAGAGGTCGCCAAGCTGGACCAGAAGTTCAAGGTCAGCCTGGACCCCACCCAGAACAACAGCAGCACCTCCGTCCACCTGGTCTGTAAACTGGGTGAGATCAACTTTTCTTCACGTGATGGGAGGGGGGTGGGGCATCTGTTATTTTGTAACGGTAATATCTGTGCTTTTCAACATGGGAAGGGCGTCATGTGGGCATATTGGTTAGGGTATTTGGCCCAGAACCAAGAGGTCCTGGGTTTGAATCACCTACAGTAACAAAAATTTAGTCTCCAACCAGACCCAATGGATTGCAAAGACCGTATCCAACTGGAAGAAGGAGCTTGTAATGCAATCCAAGGTCTGGAACAAGTCGGTCTGAACAAAGGCTATTAACATCTAATTGTTACCTAATCAAACTGTGCTTGTGTAAGTGAGTTTATTACTCTCTGTCCGCACGGGCGTGCGGCGCCATGCCGGGCTGTCACGGGTCGGCTGCGCACCGTCTGACACCTCCAGACCGCGACTGAGAGGCCGTCCACTTGGGCAGGGCTGTACGGCGAAAATTAAACTAGCGAAAGATATGATTTATCTACGGTACATACGCAGAATGTGCACGGAAAAAAAATCAAAGGAATATATTTTGTGTCGAATACGGCCAGAAATGATGGCGAATCGCGGCAAATCACGGCGTACAGGCTGAAATGCGAGGGCGAAATTCTTATTCATGTTTACGTTTTTTCCTTGTTGTTTTTCCCAATGACTTTCTTCGATTGAGTCTTGAAAAACGTTTTCAAAGGCACCTATTCTTCGCAAGCATAACAATAGCAAAGCGATATAAGGCCGTCATCATTTGGACAGGAAAACGGCCCTCTGGTGGAAACGCTGCGGGCAGGCGGGCGCCGGCTCGGGGGTACTTGTAACATCTAGTAATAGTGGCTTGAACCTGAAACAGTAAACAATGTCTACGAATGTTTTTGTAAGAACGGTTTTCCATGATGCCACAAACATCGCCGATGGGTGAAAGAAACTGCTATTGTGAGAGCTTTTTACTAGGCTCAACCAAGGTGCGAACCTCCCACTGGGACGTGCGCGGGTGACTGGGCTTGTCCCAGAAATCGGTCATAAAAAGATTAGTACCCCGGACATTGGTACGGCTGTTAGCATTACAACGAGGAGGGGCAGCGGCACCTTAATTGAATAGAAATGCTCCGCCCTGTTTGAGTTGTGGCAGATCTTGGGTTGCGAAACGTGCTTCCTCTGCCAGTTTGATACGGTCTTTATGCAACCTATAGATCTGCTTGGAGATTAACAAAAATTGCCATTGTAACAAAAGTTGCTTGTAATCTGAAGAAAAAAAGAAACTGAAACCATTTTTTCCTCCCTGCCCCTAGATGACAGGTCCCTTCCCAGTGTGCCTCCCATATTCGTAGTCGTGCCTGAGCAGTACCCAGAAGAAAGCCCACAATGCACTGCCGAGTCACATGATTATGGTAAGTCTTTCCATAGATAGGATCAAGTTGATAACATTTAGCAAAACATACATGTGTATTACTTGCACATGGAAAGGTTTAAATCAAGTTGTGGTACACTTTACACAAGATACCAGTTACTCAAGCCACTGAATAGATTTGTACTGCCTTTCATCAGTGACTAGGTGTATGCTATCGGAAACGTCTAACTGTTTCCAAAATCTATCCTGTTGCTTGAGTACCTGTTATCTTGTGTATCGTAATACCTGGATGTTGAACCTTTCACAACTTTTGTGGTACACGTTGTTTGATGGACAAAAACTCCATTTTGTGTTCCAAGGAAAGTTGAGAAAAATTTTGTTTCCAATTAGAACTTGAATGTGACTTTGCAACATCTACTGGTACTGCAATATCTGGAACCAAAATTTTCTCTTTGTCTACAGACTCCACATCATTTCTGCAGACGGTGAAGAAGTCACTGGATCTGAGGTTACTAAAACTGCCCGACCAACATTCGCTCACACAACTGTTAGGGGCATGGGTGAGTTATATATATATATCGCATATCATCTACACACATAGAACTTAGAAGTGCTTTCTGATACTGTCATTCAATAGCCATTGTGATGAGGTATTGGAAAAAGAAATCAGTTTTAGCCTTCTCGATGCTAAGGTAGCCGTTTGGCACCAAATTTATATTGGGTATGGAGTAAGGCAGCAGGGAGAAGGTTAAGATAAGGTGTGGTACTCAATCATAGGACAGCACAAGATGTAGACAAGCTGACTTGGTTTTCAAAAGTCATGTTGTGTCATTCTATTTCACTATCGCTTGTCAATGCAACTATCATGCTACAATTTAGGTAAAACTTTCTGAGTGTAATTGTTTGCTGACTGCCTCAGACGGATGTTTTCACTGTCCTTATATTTCTTGTTCTTTTTTTTTCTGCAGGAAATGAGTGTTAGACAAGCATGTAAAGAGGCAGTCGCCATCACTACTTGATCGTTCAACACACAGAGATCTTCAACCAAATCAATGCCCTAAAGGATCGCACAGAAACCCATCCTGTTCAAACAAAGGGGCTGCACTAACACTCATGCCTGTTCACTATTGTACCACTTTTTTTGTTAGGCCAAGTTGATTTGATTATATGAAACGATGACATTCGCACCCGCATCAATTTTCGTCCCTTTTCAAAAAAAAAAGGTTTCGGCCATAACATGAATCGTATATAGCAGCTGCAAAGTGAGAAAATATATGCGGTGAATTTCAAGAAAATAATTTGGAAAACAGATGCTAATGTCGTAGAGTGGACAGTCAATTCCATAGTCAAAGACGGAGATGTGAAAGAACAAAAATGAAGAATCTATTATTTGGTATGCCATACTCCGTGTGTGAAGTTTTGTTCATCCTTCCTGACCACATAGATTTCATAATGAAGACAACTTTTTGTTTTGCCGAACTCTTTTTTTATTCACACATGTGCATCAATTTTGGGGTCCCCAGAGGATGTCATTGATATAATCAAATCAACATGAATTACAGAAATATGATATCAGCTGTATCTAGAGAGATCTGGATGAAATATTTATGACCGCTCTTAGTATGCTTATGCCAACTTATGCCACTGTCACAACCCAAACATTTTCCAAGGATCTCACTGTTGCTCTCATGTGACAATTTTATAAAAAGGATTACTGTAAATGCAGAAATATTTGCGGTGGTTTTATGTTCGCGGTTTTCGCAGCGACCGTTTTACCGTGAACTTCAAGCCACCACAAACATTTTTTCTCCAATGCTGTAGCAGTAATGTGACTTAAGCATTATTGCAAACTTAAAACCACCGCGAACACTCCATTTTTGCCTGAGTGTGAAATAAAAACCATGCAAACTTAATTTATAGTATAGGGCGGCCAGGCAAATGCTGTATGTCAAGTTTTATACCACATTGATACAGCATCCTCCTGTGGACTTCACAACAAATTTATACCGGTCAAAAAAGTATCTTTTTGGCAATGTAAATAGCTTGGACTGAAAGATACTTTTGGCCTTTCTATAAGACTAGTGTTTTTGCCAAGGACATATTCTTAAGTTTAAGATTCATTCCTCAGCTAACCAACATCTTTTGCACTACAGTCACCCCTCAGTAAGACATCTGGAGCCGCATAGTTCCCGTCTAGAACTTTTATTCAGCTTCTAAACTACTGAGGGATGACTGCGGTGTGAAATATGTTGTTTAGCTGGGGGATTAATCCACTCTACGTCGTAAAAGGACATATTGTTATGTCATAGGGAGATGGAGTTTAAAAGTGCCTCTCTGGATGAAACAAATGAACTTGTGCTATATAAGAGGAAACAGCGTTTATACTTTCTCAAAAATCGAAAGAATAATTCTATTCAGTTGTCGACATTGTCTGTGCAATGACATGTGGTGAAATTTACAGTGAAATTTATGGAAACAGTATCTTGACTGTTTAAGTTTCAATATTGCGATATTTCATGAGATGCATAAAGTTATGTATTCATCACTCAAGTTTTTCTGGTCACAGTATAAATATACTATGTTTGTATGATGATTATTGTGAAGGGATGGACTGGGAAGAACACCATATATGGTGTGTAAAAATCTGCACTTGGATGTGAAAATTCTGAAGTGCTACATGTATATGAAATTAGTGACAAAGCAAAAAGTCTACACAAAAGTGTCCACCAACATTTTTACACGCAAACCAGTGTATTTTGTCCCTGTATTTGGTGATAGGAGCTTCTCAACCTGTTGATTTACACAGTAGATGTTCTATCTGTGAACAGAAGTGCTATTTGTGTCAAACACCATGACTGCACACAAAGTAAGACAAGGGGCTTATGCTTTGTAGCCATCATTTACATTGTCCTAAACTTCTTTCCACGTATGTATTGATTTGCAAACATAATGAGAAGGAAAAGTTCAGAATGAGTTGAGTTTGTTCTTGCCAAGAATCATGATGTTGCCAGTGGATTTTCCAATATGTAATGATATATTATTCTAGAATAAGGACATTTTCTTCTTCATTTGTTAGACTATGTACATGACTGAGGATTGTCACCTTTATGTGATTGAACCCAAATACATGTAAATGACTTCAAGACTGTTTATTTTTGCCTTTCTCTTGCCATAAACAGGAGTATAGTTTTGTAGAGTAGAGTAGAGTAGAGTAGATCTTTTCAGCCAGGTAGGAAGGTCATCTTCCAGTTTAGGCCGCTCATCCCTTTTCTGGATCGTGAGTCTGTTTTTTGAGAGAGATCACTGTTAGACTAGAGTAGAGTAGAGTAGAGTCTGCAGTCTGGTAGGATGTTCTATACCAAGATCAGACCTCTCCCCTGTACTACCTCCTTAGCTGACTGACACTGTGGATCTCTGTGGGTGGACCAGGGCTCTGTAGTTGTATTTTACAGGATGGTTTTCCATTAGGCGGTCAAACCTGGCTTTAAAAGCGTTTACTGAAGGGGCGTTGACAACCTCTTCTGGCAATCCATTCCACCAGGGAATGACCCTGTTACTGAAGAATGACAGTTTGTCTGATAAACTTATTCCTGTTGTACATCAAAAGTAGGAGTTCAGCCAATAAGAAAGTGGCTAGTTATATGTTGGTAAAGGTTAAGGTAGTACAATGGCCTTTTTAGTAGCAGTGGGTGGTGCAGTGGGTTGCTTTGGAAGGAGGAGCCCATCCTTCTCCTCCCACCACCTTTTACCTCCCCAGCCGAAGTCATGTACCCATTTTAACACCTGGGTGACGTGAGAAAAGTCATCTAGTTGTATATCCGTCAAACCTGTCTATGGTAATCTCTTCTTTGACTCAGTCGCCTGTGCAACACACCCTGAAAAAATCGTTTGCAGTACCAAAGCAATACGCTTGACGGCACTGCTGTACATGCACTTCCGTAGTGTATCTTTATAATGTATGTGCATTTTCCTATTATGGTCATTTTGAGCGCCAAGATTGACACGCTCAGCAGAAGTTGGTGGGGTTACCTTTCTCAAATATATTGAAATTTTGACGCCTCTTTTGTAATATTTAATGGTATCAAGTTTATCTAGAGTCTGTGCCCTATCAACATCCGTCCCTTTCTATAAATTTCGAATTTCTACAACGAGACTAAAAACGTGCCTTAATTCTTGCGCAAACTAGTGCAGAATCATAGAAAGCTCGCACGTTTCTTCCCTTATTCTATGCCCTTGATGGATTTCTCCGTTCCTACCTTTTGGGGCCAGACCTTCTGCCAAACGATGATGATGAAAGTAGAACTAAAGGGATGATGTTTTCTCGAGGCTCATGAGATGAAGAAGCTTCGAATGTGTCTTCTTCCCTTTACACCGGTACACTCACCTTCAGCACATCATGCCGACCGTCTGCCGTCTTTCCAAGTCGACCATCACCAATTTTAGGCTGACCATCCCATCCAGTTGTTGATCTCGATAGTCTCTGTCCTAATTCGATGACCAACGCTTTCCTACCAGTGGCGGTGGATTTGTCTTTGCCAAAGGTTTCAAACCTGCATCATGCCAGTAGTTTGTACAGCAACGTTAGCGGTAAACAGATTGATACACAAAGCAAGGTATTCTTTGTTCTGGAACAATGCAGATAACAATAGGCGCACTTCTTATGACACGGGACGAACTCCATGGAAACGAATGCTTGGACAATAACATATTTGATCCCGGTTGTCGGTAACGTTATGAATTTTAGTTGAGCGCTTGAGGATGTTATAAAAGTCTTGCAATCTTACATTTTTGTTCATGACATGGGGGCTAGACGTCCAAAAGGACAAGAAAAGTACCTATATTACGCCCATACTTTGATAGTTATGTCCGGTCCTGTTTGAATCTTTTTTTCGGCCCTGCAAATATTCCGTTGGTGGAATGGAATATCATGGCAACGGAACAAAGAGAACAACAACGTTCCTAGCTTGCCGAGTGAAAGGAATGTAAAATAAACAACAACAACAACTGTGCTGTTAGTTGATACAGTAATGAGTAAGAGTTGCCGGCTTCTCCCGCTGAAAAGTACATTTTGTGAAAAGTACATGTATATAGCTTTCAACTTTCATATACGCTGTACTCCAGAAGTATTTCCTGTTCAACCAAGGTGGGTATGTAACGCAGTCGTGTGAACTTGACGACATCACTGTTACATCATTTGGGATTAACTTGAAACTCAGGATTTATGATTGGGAGACCACTACTCAAGTACATTCCTGGAATCCTTACAATCTCTCTCGACAGGGACTGCGATCGGGATCTCTACTGGTAGAACCACAGATTCTTCCAGATCGCAGCCTTTACCCTGACACATATATCGCTTGACATCTTGAATTTGTAATCGCCTAAAATCAGCGGATCGAGATTCTGCCATGGAGGGTTTGATCCACGCACAAGACGTCATGATACCCCCCGCAGCGGTTCTACACCACGCTAGAACGGAGGACCTGGCTGCAAGGTTCCCTACCATAGACAGACTCCTGCAGAGCACGGGACTGACTCTAGACATCATAAAGAAAAGACTGATGATCGCGTCTTTGGAGGGAACTCGTCCTGAAAGGTGAAATTGATGATTTTTTTGTTTTTCTTCTTTTGATGGGAGGGGAGGGGGTCGCGAGGGAAAACATGCAACGTCCATTTACAGTTTTCGGAAGTTAGCATCGCTACTTCTTAAAGACCGACAGGTCTCACGGACATGTCACATATCATTTTGTCAAATTACAAGAAAGACCACAGGCTCATTGAAGAGAAAAAGAAATTTGCCTTGCCTAAAAGCACCACCATCGCTCATCCCCTATCAATTACAGGTGGAGCGTTAAAGAGATTTGCTCGCCTGTGCAGTTTGTCTCTCAAGCTCTCCAGACTATGTTACCTAAAATCCGATGATAAACAACTTAACGCAATACAAAAGCACCCAGGCAACTTGATAAGTTTTGTTAACTGTTAGAAAGATCACAGTGAATGTTATCTAAAACGTCAAACCGTTCACAAACTTGCCCAGTTGCTTGGATAACTTTTGTATTGTTGTTCAGTTGTTTGTCATCAGATTTTAGACGACTTAGTCGGAGGGAATGAGAGACAAAATGCACTGGCGAGCAAAAATCTATCGTGTTTCTTATTACCTGGATGTCTAACCTTCATCGACATAAACAACTTCATGTTGTCTGCTCTGTACACGACAGGGTGGTTTCAGCCGCACAGATCATCAGCATGTACCGGTACGACACTGCCGAGGTGCTGCTGTTCATGAGCGCCATGCTGTGTTCCATCCCCCTGCGGAACTTCGGGCGGTGTTACCACGAACTGCAGCGGGCGTCCATAGAGTCCATGGCGTTCAATGATGCCATCAACGCGTCCGGTGATTCAAACAGCAGGATGGAGAAACTTGTAGAGGAGGAGGGGGAGGGGGGAGAAGAAGAAGAGCAATGGGAAGAAGAGCCATGGGAAGATGAGGAACAGGAAGATGATGATGAGGAAGATGAGTGGGAGGTGCCGCAGGAAGCAGACAGGGCAGGTTGACTGAGGAATTTACACTACTAGTGTCACCTACATATGCATGCATTGATCTATCGGTACCGTACTGCATGTAGAGCTATGTATAGATTATAACATTGGTGAAAGAAATATCCTCTTCATCTCATATTTTGATATACACGAGTTTTCGAGCCAGCAAAAACAGCTATTCTGTACATAGCAAGCCCATCGGGCTGTTGTAAAGGCTGCTATCTAGACTGACGACGTAAATTATCTAGCTATAAAGACAAAAGCATATTCAAAAGTGCCTTTAAGTTGAAAGATATCAGGCTTTTATTAGCTCAGTTTATTGTCAAAAGTGAGACGGTCCTGGAGTCAGCGAAGTATGAATTGCAAACAGAGTATTTATTTGAAAATATCAATGTCGGACCCTAAATTAAAAGAGAATGAATGTCCGTTTTTTTAATGGAATAAAAATGTTTTTTCCACTATCGTGAATCACTGTCTTCACTCCATTCCTTTCCACTGACGATGGTCTTAAAATCAACAACTGTTTCAGAGGTACGTTTTACATTGTTTAAGATCTCTACAACTGGATGAGATTTAGAGATTACCATGTCCGGTCACTTCGGGTGACATCCATCACTCTTCTTAGTCACCAGAATGAACTGGCAGAACTAGTATCGACTCTTTCTGTCAGTTCATTCTAGTGACGCTGAAGAAGTAACGCTAATCTCCCAATCTTATCCAGTTGTGTTAAACCTTCATAAACGTTTTACATTTTGTTGAATGTGGTTGCAGACGGTATCACAGCGCCGCTTATCAACTCTGGATAGTACTGCAGGCAACGTGACGTCATATACATTTCCCAGCCTTTGACCTTACTCATCTCATACTTCCGGTTGCGTTGTTGTGACGATTTGTCTGAAGGAACGATGCTGTTTTCTGTTCGCCGTGTAACTCGTGATATTTCCAAGTTAAAAGTGACACGTAACAGAATATAAACCTTGTTGACTAAGATAATAGATCAGAGGTTAACCTGAAGCCATGGCGCTCGTGAAGAAGGACGAGAAATCCATGGCTGTTTCTACCCAAGTCGGTGGGGAGGGGGGCAAAACAAAGAAGCCTCCCAAGAAAGTGCTGGATGAAGACACATATGTGAAGGTAAGTTGTCCGTTTTTTCAACATCCACAAAGCCACCCAGAAGCTTATGACTTTTGTGAACTTCTCATGACATTTAAAGATTCAGGCCAATCTCCACATCAAGTATAAAGGTACTGAGTAACTCATCTGCCGTCTTTACAGGCGGAAATTTGGAAAAATTATGCTTTGAATATGATATGACAAAGTTATTACCACATGAGTGTGGCTTTGTAGCAGACATTGAGATGACGAGAAACTAGTTACACTGCTTGGCAGAACTCTGAGTTCTACTAGTAGACATGTTACTTGTTAGGCTGGTTGGTTGAATCCTAAATAATTTGTTATCATGTCCCATAATGCAACATTATCAAACAAGAAAAGAAATCTAAGATCTCATACCACTGTGAAACGGTTTTAGTTTCTGTCAGTTTTTTGCAGGAGGTACTGTTTTTGCTCCCATTGACGTCCATTCCCTGCTAGTCTTTAGTGACACCATTTTCATTTCACTCTATTGTATTCAAATAACTGAGGGCACACAAGTAAACACACATATACTAGTAGACAAGGAGGTAAAATAGGATATTTTCTATCTGCAGGATCTTGAGACGATCATCCAGCGCGATTTCTTCCCCGACCTGACGAAGCTGAAGGCCCAGCAGGAGTACATGGAGGCTGTGGAGACCAACGACCACCAGAAGATGAGGGAGTTAGCCATCAAGTATGGGTCCACTCGACTCACAACCAGGCTGCGCACAGAAACACCTTGGGCGCCGGGGGCATGTAAGGAACTTCTGTTCCTTTTTAACCTTCTCCCTGCTGCCTAACTCGGTAACCAATAGAAAATTGGGTGCCAAGCGGTTACTTCAGTGTGCTAAAGGGAAAGGAAGTTTGTCTACTTTTTAAGCCATCTTTGTACTTAATAAAGTTCAACTTCGGGGTTGGAGGTAACCTCCTTTAAGTTTAACATTATTCTGCTAGGTTACAGATAAAACAGTAGGTTTGCAGTTTGAGAGATCTCTAGTGCAGCACTCCCCAGTTATGCACAGTTTAGATATGCAGGAGTGCATTAAAAAATATTATGTATGTGTAAATTGGGGGATGTTGGGTTTGAGATCTGTTTGGACGTATCTTTGACTGAGTTTGAGGATCAAACATTTCACACTGAAATTTTGTATCTGAGTATATTCTGACACAACATGGTCAGGTGAAATTTGTGACTCATTTTTTACTACTGATCCTTTTGTATCTCTTGTCTATAGATTCAAATCATTGCAGCTCTTCTTTGTGTAGCCCACTAAGTTACTAACCCTCCAGTTTGGTGGAATGGACAGAGGTCTTCAAAGAAATATACCCAAACAAGGCCTTTTTCCTTTTGTGTCTTTGTTTTTCTTCTGTCCACATGAGATTCACTTTCATTACTTGTGCTACAGTTTTTAGAAAAGGCATGGTACATTGTGGAGAATATTTGAGTGAAAAATATTTAATGTATTGTGTTTATTTCCTGTCCATAGATACGCCCGCTACATTTGAGACACCAGACGTGGACAGCTCCAGAGTGCGGGACTCCCCAGCCTCTCACCGCTCAGCTGTCAATCACAGCCAGCCGGAGGGGGAGGGGCCTCCGGAGAAGAAAGGTACAAGGGCATCAATCAATCAATCTATCAATCAATTAACATATAGATCGATCAATCAATCAATCAATCAATATCCTTTATTTTAAGTCAAATGGCATCATGATAGCATATCAAACACATGAAAAACAAGACGTTGAAGTTTTTGTGAATTTCTTGTTTTATTCGTTATTGTAAATTTCTCACTGATTCTGTATACATGTACATGTACAAAATGTATCTGCATTTTCCAACTGGCTCCTATAAGGCAACCGGTATGCATATAGCAGGAAATGAGATAACCTTTAATAACCTATTCTGGGACCTTCTCTGTGACCTTTGACCTAACTTCACCCCAGTTACCTGGCAGCCTAGCATGTGGAAATGAGTGTGGAAACACACACAGACAAACAAACAGACACACCAAAAACAATACTTTCTGTCTCAGGAGGTAAATATAGAGGTTCTGGCATTGTCAAATCCCAGAATTTAAGAAAATGCGGGTTTTCTTTGAAGTTTTTGTAGGAAATAGAAATGATAGTTTTCTGCTGAAAGGGGGAGTTGCAGCGCCCCCCCCCCCCCCTCCTCCCCAAAGGACTCACCTATGACCTTCAATTTCCACATCAAGAAAAACCACTCACCGTGCAAATTTTCAACTTCATTTTCATCAGTCTTATTTCTTTATCTGACATTAGACGATATGAGTTTTAGTGCTGCCACGCTCGCTCTGAAGCAACTCATCCTTTCTGGGTACTGTGTTTTTAACGATAAGGATCTTCTGCTATGATTGCTCCATAAGTCATATGACCAACCCAGTGCTTACTGTAAATCTTGAAATATTTCCTATGCTTTTAATTATGCGGGGGGGGGGGTCTCTCCATGTTGAAATCATAACTCCGCAAATACGTGTTTTTGTAGTACGGTATTGTTTCAATTGCAAACTTTAAAAAACAGCGAAATCCTTCTAACATTTACATCCCCTACCACAAAATTAAATCCCTGCTAAAGTACATGAACTTACGCAGTAGATCTGTGTCCTTGAGCAGAAATCTCCTTGTCTTTAATCTTACTGCCTTTGACTTTGTGGGAGACTCCACAAGACCCCCTGTTATCTCTTCATTTCCTCCAGGGTTACAAAGCACTAAATCACTGGCACAGGATCGCTGAGTGCACCGAAGTGTGCTGTAGTACCATCCATGTCTATGAATAAGTTTTTCCCTCATGGCATAAGTGAAAAATAGGGCTGACGTTTGCTTAGAGAGATTTTAGGATGTTGAGCAACACGCTCTATTCTTTTTTAGGGTAACACAAGATCAAGGTCATGAAGAGCCTGTTGTTGCCATCATTATAGACGAAGAGCAGCTCATGCATGAAATCAAATAATGCAAATCATAGTGATAAAACAAGCAAAAGAAAAAAAATGTGTCACATCACAATCTCACAATCTAGCCTCAAAATTCCATTGCCAGATGCATTTCATTACCTTTATAACAGTATAAATATAGACCTGCGGGAGGGCTGGGACCGAGGGTGATGCGGAATACACCGTGTTGTATTTTATTTATGTCATACCTACCCGAGAAAACACACATTTCAATGCGGAATGCGCCAGAAGTTGAGGGAGTTTTGTGTCCTCGAACACAAAACTGTAACAACATAGATTCCAACCTTCGAATCCGGTATTCAAATTTTCAGCGGCGGCGCAACCGGCACGCTCGAAATGCATTCTAAATATTCTATGGAAGCCCGTGTGAAACTCCCAAACCCTATATGATACGGATAGTTATCACACGGTCTGGAACACCCATATCAGGCCCAGGCATGACATAAGTAAATATACACAATGATATAACAATAAAAGTAAGCCCAGGAAGAGTTCAGGAAGTTTTGCGTAATACAAAATAGATCTGCATAGATTCTCTGTGAATTCTAAATCACTGATTAAAGATGGTAGATGCTGTGCATATCTGAAACAGCCGACTCTTTATTCATTCAGCAGATTGATTTGAGAGAGACAGAGAAAATGTTTTATTCGTTTTGTATTACCGGTACCTAACGCTCTACCTGGATGTCTAACCTTCATCGACACTCTAAGTTGATGTGTTAACAGTTTTTTATTCCTTTCCACTTCAACTGGTTGTGCAGATATGTCTGAAACAGGACTCATCAAATCTTATATATTTCCACAGCAAAACAAGACACAGACCTCCCCTTGGACAAGTACCTTTCCAAGAACACAAGTGAAGACAACGCCTCGTTTGGCACCATCATGGAAGTCACAGAAGACAAAAACAGACAGAGACATTCGTGGTTGTACGACGCCGAAAAGGAACACGCAGAGAAACAGAAGGAGATTCTACAGTTGAAGGGTCCGGAGCAGCTGGCTATAGAAGGTTCCACTTCAAGTGTGGACACTTGGAGTTATAAAGCAAAGAATGCACTCATGTACTACCCAGAAGGTATGTAAGATTTTACTGGTAGATATCCTAAGCCCTACAGTATAGGGTTTGGGTTGGCATTAGGAAGGGCATCCAGCCGTAAAAACTCTTGCTACAAAAAAAGACTTGCACTTGATGAGGAGTCCTGGGGCTCCCCCATGCACACGTGCAAGCATGTCCAACCCCCATATGATGGGGAATAACAGACGTTAAAATGGATAGAGAGAGAGAGAGATTAGGGAATCCAAGAGTCTTTTTGTTTTCTATTTAAGTATTCTGTGTGAAGCCTGGCTTATGCTTTTGTGAGGAAAATACAACTTTTCAAACATCCTTGCATGTCATAGATGGAGCATGTTGTCAAGATTTAGTGTTATTTTGCTTTCCATAGGACTATTAGTTTGAGTATTATTATTCTGTACAATGTCTGATTTCGCTTCATCGCATAGTTCCAGCACATTTTGTGGTAACAAATTTGCTACATTATCATTGACAAAAGATGTTATCTTTAAAGAAAATACCTGTTACATACATCTGTATGTCAATTGATGTATCCCCACATTTATCAAGTATGTGAAAGAAATATCAGTCAAATGTCTTGTTTTTAGTTTAAAGACTTCTGAATGATTTGCGAAATGTTTGCTTCTTTTAACACTACAGGTACCGACTCAGAAGAAGACGTGTTCAAGAAGCCGCGAGAAATCCTGCACAAGAACACAAGGCTGGTGAGATCGCCGTTCGACTCGGACGTGGCCAAGTCAAGACTGCACCAAGTAGCCGGAGTCAACGCACAGATCAAGAAAGGGAAAATAGGGCATGATGGGAAGGAAATTCTGCCAGAGGACACTCCCAAGGTCAACGGCTTTGGGTTTGTGGCAACGCCGTCACCTGCACCAGGTACGACACAGCTAGTATTTCAATCTAAACTCGACACAAAAAGTTTGGACACCTAAACATTGGACAATCATATCTCCATTGTTACTTTGTCAATTGCGTTGTATTGTATATCATTGGAAAGTTTATTTTCTACTCTTTACAATGATGCCACATGTGCCATGATTGTACATTCTAGAGTAGACCTGGATTGCTGAGGTGAGTGGGTCGTAAAACGAATGTGCTGAAACTCCCCTACCAACACATTATTGGCAAGGAGATTTCGTCACTTCTGGGGGTGAACCACCTACGAAGTCAGTCCTGGTGCTTGTTGTATGAAAGCATCATCATAAAACATAAGGCATCATTTTAAAGAGAACTAAACAAGCTACTCAATGATATACTGCTAATCATAAAAAACAGCGGACATGCATTTATATAATCAAGGGAAATTTCGGCACTTTTTTCTTGTGACCTCTACTCATCTGGACAGCCTTGGTGTTATAACTGTGAATTTGCAATTGTAACCAACGGAACATTATTGGACAGGGAAATGATACAACGACATTGATAATATATAAACTGTGATAAGGTTTGTAAACCTTTTGTGTTTCAATTTTACCAATTGTCTTTTGATTCATAAACTGACATACACAATTTTCACCATGGTCCTTTTGTGCCCACCAGGTGTTGACGAGTCTCCGTTGATGACGTGGGGCGAGATAGAGGGCACGCCGTTCCGACTGGACGGGTCTGATACGCCGGCGCCAACCACACCGGGGTTCAAGGTACCATAGATTCTAAAAAAACATTTTTAAGGGGACTTTATTTTGCAGTAGAAGGGGAAGAGAGGTTTTTGCTTTTTTCTAAGTTCACGGTTGAAATAATTCTGTAGTACAGTTGCAGTACATTTTATGTCATACCTGGACCACGAAAACGTTCAATACGGGTGTTCGGCATCGTGTGATAATTTTCTGTATCACAAGAGTATCACACTCCTTGAAAAAGACAGTAGCTGTTCAGTCGAAAATTTGGGTAAGTCCAATTTATTGTGTTGGCTTTTTACAGTTTAAACTCCATTCAGAATGACTTCTACCAACACAGATGAACTTTCAAGACAAGAGGTTCTACTTTTATCACACGGGCTTCCATACAATATTTAGAATCTATATCGAGTGCGCCGGTTGCACCGCTGTCTAAAATTAGAATACCGGATTCGGAGGTTGGACTCGATGTCGTTACAACTTTTTTGTTCGAGGACACAAAACTCTCTCAACTTCAGGCGCATTTCACATTGAAATGTGCATTTTTTCTGGTGGGTATGACATAAATAAAATACAACACGGTGTATTCCCTCGGTCCTGGCCCTCCAGCGGGTTTCATTGCCCTCTGGTCTCTGGCAATACGACCCGGTACCTCGGTCGGACCGGTACCTTGGGCGATACGGAATACACCGTGTTGTATTCTATATGGAAATGATTTGTAGCAGCTGGAAGATGGATGTTTGGTGTTACACATTTATAGTCTTAATGACTTATTTATTTTTTGTAATTACCTATTTAGTTTTTGTAATGACATGACATTATTGTACTTATTTATTTTTTGTAATTACCTATTTACTTTTTGTAATTTCTTATTTAGTTTTTGTGTTCCCAATTTGCTATATGAATAAAGGATTCATTCATTCATTCATGACATGAAATTGAGGAAAATTTATTTTCTTCGTAAGCTTAAAATGACAGATTTAAGAACGTAAATCAACAACATGGGCTCCCAAACAATGAGTGGGACTGATAAATATTTCAAGCTGGAGACAGCCCTGTTGGCAATGCCTCCCATCCATATTCTTAATTAGTGTATGCTTTGTGAAAGATAGCCCCCAGCCTGTATTTTGAATTTTTTCTCACGTTTTCTCCGTCTTGTTCTGAGTAGAACGACCCTTTGTAGTTGCCTATGAATGAGGCCTCTCCTTTGATGGACATATTCATTTACCCATGTGGTTTGCATCTCACCATCTTAATTAAGGGGTAGCATATTTCATCATGCATGTACATGTGCAGGCTTTGTAGTCCTTTGATTATAGTGCTATGAATATCAAATAGATGAAAATCAACAAGTTGAAAGCTGTTAGAAATATGCCTCCAGACTTTGCACTATGAATGACTGTCCTAGATTCTTAGAACAGAAATTATGGTGAAGCTAAAAAGTTTGTGAAGAATTTACTAGTAGTATCTTTTATTTGAGGCATAATGATTTTTATAGAGGGTTTGTATCGAGAAAAATGTGTGCTTGGTCTTTCAGATTTTATAATACAACAGCGGCATTATGCAATATTTTGGCTCCAAAATTGGAAATATTCTTGATACTAAAAAATCATCATGTGATTGACATTGAGTACCAATTTTTTACATATTTGCGCCATTATCTTGTTTTTCTCATATTCGTGGTTAGCGAAAAACAACCCACACAAGGCACACTCATTTCACAACATCACCACAAAATGCACATCCACATGATTTGAGATTTCGGTTGGGGAGGTAAAAGGAGGTGGATGGAGAGGGATGGGCTCCACACTTTTCAATACCGTGCCCTAGACACAGTGGATAACAAACCACTGCCCCTATGGGCTAGAAAAGGCTATGGGACTATCTTTACCTACTTTTTTTACCTTGAATAGTTCAAAATGACAAACACAGAGACAAAACCTGTAACAGTACAAAATGTATAATTTTGTTTATCACAGATTAATGAGCCGAGGAAAAGGGAAAGATTGGGGCGAGCACTGGTTGAAAAGATCGGAAAGAGTCACCGCGCCAAGAAAGAAGATGCCCTGAAGAGAATGACAGCATCGTTTGCAAGGTGAAATATAAATGTTTCTCTTGTGTCATATTTGTTGTGTCTCTTCAGCTGAAGTCTAGAAAAAAAGGAGAAAAAGCCCTTCCTAACGACTCCAATTTTTTCTGGACAGTATACTCAGAAACACAATGTTAATTTTCCCCCTGGCCTTAGTACAGAATGATAGAGGAATCCCGTCATTCAAAGACGCTGCTTTTGTCTGAATTCCAACCACAATCCATTTTGAGGCAAAACGACCATCTTACCTTATACATCTGTTCTTCTGAACTTCTTCAACATGACTAATTTTTTGATAAGTCATGTCGAAGAATAGATATGAATAAGGTAAGTTCTTGGGTTTCATTCATGGCGTTCCTGGCTAGACATAGTGTCCTTGGGAAAGGCACTTTACACAACATTCTTCATTCCAACCAGGTGTAAAAATAGGTACCTGACTTCGGTTGGGGATGTAAAAGGCAGTGGGAGTAGAGTGATGCTCTCTACCTTCCAATACCATGCCTTAGACACAGCGGGTTACAACCCACTGCCTCAAACTGGACTACTTTTACCACGTTGGTAGCTCACTCGAATGAAAAATGAAACAATTTGGCAGAAAGGCTTCCAGTCCCAAAGCAATCAGATCTGCAAACCTCTCCAATCCTTCACAATAAAGCCATGCATAGAGTTTCTGTACCCCGTGACATGGTCAGTGGACATGAATGGTGTGGGTGACAAAGGAAGGATTCTGATGATCACTTCAAATCTGGGGAGTGATTTTCAAAGTCTCAAAAGCGCCATGTGGGAAGCTCTACATTTCAACTGGTTAAGCCCCCTGTCACACATTCATGGCTTTCTCATGACTTTGCTCCTGATCACTGACCCCAAGGTTAGCGCTGGGTTGGGAGTAGCCTGGAATCCATTGTAGAATTTCTATTGTAGCTCCTCTGATCACACGTTAGACGAATATGACTTCAAAATTCATAGTTCAAGTTGGCTGACACAGACAATTTTTAAGACTACATTTAGTTGTCAACCTCACCGACCAACTCCCAACCACAGATGGCCTTGCTCACAGCTAACTCCCAACCATGGTCTGGAAAAGGTTGGGAGACTATGGTCGGCTATGTGTGACGGGGGCTTAACTTCCAACCATGGTCTGGAGAAGGTTGTGAGGCCATGGTCGGCTATGTGTGACGGGGGCTTAACTCCCAACCATGGTCGGAGAAGGTTGGGAGACCATGGTCGGCTATGTGTGATAGAGGCTCTACTTGATGGGCAGTCAACTTCATTTTGTTGCTCTTAAGAGTGTGTGTCTTATGATATTATTTTAGTCGTAATTCCATGTATTGTATCTTTTTCATGACATTTGGAATCATTATGAAACTTACATGGATTTTGACATTTGAAAGTTGTATTGCAGGGTAGGGATTGTGGTCTGGCAGAACGTCCTATTCTGCCTTTAGAAATCCTGACTGGAGTGCATTAGGGTGGTCTCTCATTCATAAAGCCTAAATTTCACGTCAATCCACTCATCTATAGTGACATGAATCAAAGTCGAAAAGTGCTGGAATCTACTGGCTCTGATCAGGATCTCTGCCACATTGCAATCTCTACTCTGACAGACATTTATTTTTTTTCAAAATTTAAAAGTGACCAGTATTTCTTTTTGTCCTCCAGCCCAACTCCCACATTTGGTTCGCTCAAGTCGATGGACCGAGTTAACACGATGTCGCCGGCCGCTCAGAGACTCATCAACCGAACGTCATCCCGGGGCAGCTCGACAGACAAGGCGCTGCGAGCGAGTTACAGTCCCTCGCCGGCTCGCTCGGGAGCGGGAAACACTCCCATCAGACTCACGCCGCGGAACACCCCCCTGAGTGTGCGCCGCTCGCCGAGACACAGTAAAACTCCAACTCTCACCAGCGCCAGTTCAAGCACAGACACGTCCTCTCTGTCGGATAACCTGCTCAACCTGCCCAATACAAGGCCAACCAGGAAAAAAGCAACCGATTTCTTCTGAGGCCACGTTCATTTGTTTGTTCAGACCCTTGTAGTGCCTTGTGGCACATAGGGCAGCCTTCCTTGCTGTTTCTGTAGCAGGGTATATTTTTACAGGGAGGGGTTGCTAGCCCTTTCCTTTTAACATGCTCGAGGCACCTCCTTGAACACGGAACCCCATTTTACGAGATGGTGTGACCCAGGATTGAACCGGGGTCTCCCAGTTAGCAGCTAATTGGAACCAGGAGCTCAGCTGTGAGACTTCTATACCAGTTCAGCTATAGGGACAATCCTCTTTTGAGTCCACACCGATTATTTATTTTGTCGATTCTCAGACTTTTTTTACTGTAAAATGTTTGCAAGTAAAATTTTAGGAAGAGGACATCATGAAAACGCAAGGCTGGGTTGAAAACTTGAATTGTTTTTGCTCCTTGTAACTGTGTGAACCAAAATACAGACTTTCCCTCACACTCTTTTCATGTTGATACTCCAATCTAGCATTATTTTTAAAGTCAGACTCTGAAAAAAATTTATAGGAGTGGCCTAATATGTCAAATAGAACTTTTTGAAAGTAACTGCACACTACTACATACTCATTTCTTCTGTATATGTTTAGATTAAGTTGTTCATCAATTGTCACTATTCAGAAGTCTTATCTAATTTGAGAGAGTTGGTAGCAACTGACTAGTAGTGTTATATAACTTATTGATTCTTTGACTATTTTTGTCCGCCTCTTTGGAATCCTGCATTCCACAATCCACAGATACTTTTCTCCTCTAAAACGTTCAAATACCTTGAAGGGCACAGATGTCATTGACGGATCTTCATGTAGGTGTTAGATGTTCAACAGTTGGAAGAGCACTTTTTCTTGTTTGATGATAAATGATGGTCAGCTTGACCTTTTGCTGTGTACTTGATCATAAGTTGCAGTCCTGCCATGGTTTAGTGCAATGTCTATATGTTAAAACAGTTATCATGGTAGAAGAAGAGAATCCTGACAGCTCAGATGATTTATCTCCAAGTAGATCTGACTGTTTGCAAAGACCGTATCCAACTGGCAAAAGGAGTTTTCATAGCCACTTCAACTTTTGCCAGTTGGATATGGTCTTTGCCACCATCAGATCTGCTTGGAGATTAATCATGTGAGCCAGCAGGCTCTTAATCATTGAGTCCTCTGCCCTCACCATGTGTGTCTCACTGATATATGTGCATGAATGAACGCAAAGAATACTTTTCTGTGTTGTTTTATTCAGTGTAGAATTCAAGGCTATTTCCCTTTGTGGCAGCTTTTGTGGAAGCACTGGAGACGCCTGATTTGGCAAAATTGATTTGATTATTACACTAAGCTTATCGCAAGCGATGAGAGCGGCAGAGAACAGAGTGAGGATGGTGGAGGATCTATTCATGGTGCCCCAATGACCCAAAAAGTGGTCAAGGGATAGGTGAGGTGAGGTGAGGATTTGATTATGTTTTTGGCCGTACTGTAAATCATACAAAGCAGCTGCAAAATGAGAAAATATGATTATGCTGTAAACTGAAAAAAAAAAAAATTCTATATATCGTTTTTGGGTCCCTGGAGGATGTCATCCATATAATCAAATCAACACGGCCTTACTGCGTAATGATTTGTTGATGCCAGTTATGTCTAGTCTAACCTGAAAAAATAACTGCAGAAACATATACAAACCGAAAACAATACCTTCATACACGGTGAAAATCCAGCTGACAACTTTTGCCAAAGGACTGTAACCTCTACCAGAAGCAAGCATTTTTGGAAGTTCAAGGTTTATCCAGGATTACAAAACTCCAAACCTTAAAATCCAGATGTAATAGATACATAGAGACAACTAATCCTTCAATCCAACCGACATCTTTCGAGTTGACATATAGAGAGCAGACTAAGCCAGAGGGATTGAACAGAAAGCTCTCCATATAGCTTTTGATCCAGATGTAAGAATGCTATTACATACTGATCACTGGAACTCACACAGTAAGTAATGTTTGTTCCACATAACATTTAAACCACCTTCAGGCAGAACACAAGTTCTTCTAATCCATTTATGATCTAACTTTAATTGCTTTTTTATAGCTATGTAATGAAGAGGCCCCTATTGTGTTCGGAGATTCATTCCCCAGTTCATCCAGCTGACAAATGAATGACAGGAAGCACCCTTAAGATCAGAATGATGTAGAATCTGATCGAAGATGGGAATACAAAATAAATTGTAACTTTATATATATACATGCAGGATGTTTTCAACTAGTTGTGCATACTTTCAACAGGCTTTCTGCAGCAGTTGTTTCAAGTTAGGCCCAAACGATTTTTAACGACCAGAGGACAGAATTTGATTGTTCTCTGGTTTTTGGAAAGGATAGTTAACTGGAAGAACATGAAAATAGGTTTATACCTTGGTACACACAAGTTTTAGGGTCCTCTATTTTGCTTGTTTATACTTTAAATTTCTGAGGACCAAATAAATAAATTCATAATGAAAACGGAGACAATGTGATGGTCTCAGTGGGTTTTTTTTAACCTTTAGCACACTGAGGTAGCCGTTTGGCACCCAGTTCCCTATTGGTTACAGAGTTAGGCAGCAAGGTGAAGGTTAAAATGAAGTTTTGTGTTGTTGGGAATTTACAAAGTTCTGCAGTTTTTATTGGAAAACAATTTCCAAAAACTATACTTGGAAACCTTATGTTCTTTGCTGCCAATATTCAGTACAAACCCAGTTTTCTCTCACTTCTTTAATGGTAAAATAGTGCAAAGTCAATTTCACTAGATTAGCCTTGGATGGGTTCGGTTCAGAAGATGAAACTACTGAGTCAACAATGTTCTCAATCTCGTCTTCTTTTATTCAATCACATCAAGCAAATTTATGCACTGTCCTATACAGACTATGCATATCTATGGTACATCTCTGGTTCCTATCACATACTATTCTATTATTTCCTATTTTACATCAAAGTAAAACGTACCTAGATATTGAATTTCTTAATAAAGATGAGATCCTAGACTTACAATATCCAAGCCATTCATTGTGGTTTCCTTACTTTGTTACCCTCGCCAAGAAGGTTATGTTTTGGGTAGGGGTTGGCTACATAAAGAAACCGTGACAAAATAGAAACCCAACCTCTGCTTGAAGAGTAGTGTTTTGGATGCCATTTGTGTGTCAGTGTGTCTGTCTGCTGCCAGCATTAGTTGAAAAGTAGTGGAGGGTTCCTTAAGATATTTGGCAGGGGCCCCGGGAAACAAAGCTTTCGAGGGTACTGTAGCAAAACTTCAAGATTTGATATCTCGTGTTCTGGACATGCTATACATGTGATTTTTTTTAACGATAGCTCTTGTTGGCTATGTACATTTGTATTTGTTAAATATTTCAACTCAGTTTCTATGTAAAAACATACTTTGAATGTATTCATAATGCGTTCTATCAGTGATCTGATTGATTACTCATGAAGTTATCCTTTTGTATCCTGATTTGTTATGATTTGTCATGTCATGTAAGGGCTCCCTTGGAAATCAGTTACAATATTAACTGAAGGGACCACCCTAAATATTAATAAATAAATAAGATAAATAAATATGTTCTTTCTGAACGCTCAACTTTTAGAAAATTATTTGAATCACATGGGAAAAACTATAGGGACCACCCTAAAGATTAATAATAAATGAAATAAATAAATCTGTTCTTTCTGAATGCTCAACTTTTAGAAAATTATTTGAATCACATGGGAAGAACTATATAAGTTGTTTATAAATAGCATGTAGAATGGCAGTCGATAGTAAAGTGTAGTTGAATAGTGAAATAAAATGTGTAGTTGTATTACAATGACAGACGTTATCAAATGAATTTGCGTTCACTTGAAGTTAGACCATATTATCAAACGTTAAGAAAAAGCTACAACCAACACTATGCTACTGGGATGCCCTAAAGCTTTTATTTCTAGACGGTTAGTTAACTGATGATGAAATATTCTGGTCGTCACTTCAGCATAATCTTAAAGATAAAAGCCTTACGTCATAAAACGTGATCATAACTATAAGCTAGAAGGAAACTCTATATTCACTCCTTAGATCTGATTAATATCTGCTTAGATATAAGAATTAAGGAAGGGGTTGTTTTTCGTGTTGTTTGATCATCGTTGTTCGTTGCTGCCGGGGCGCTGCGAGCGAATCTTGGCTCCAGGGTGTCGGTTCGGCAGCTGACGACGCTCGATACCCTTCGCCGCATGGTGATCACTGCCGGAACCATCACTGGCAGTCTCTCGGGGGAGGGTCCACGCACCGTCCGACAGCCACTCCTGAAGGTCCCCTAGGAGGGGCAAACCGTCCTCGGCCGAGGCATCAAACTCCCAAACCGGTAGGGGGCGTCTCCTGTGGGAATCATCACAGAAAATACTTCTTGTATCATTTATAACCTTGGCCAAAAAGGTCATGTTTCTCTGCCTGTTTGAGTTTTTGTTTTTGTCTATCTGTCTATGGACAGTGTAATTCAGAAGCTTTGGGTGGATCCTCATGATATTTAGTATGTGGATAGGGGTCGGGGAAAGGTCAGGTTCGATGATGGGCCTCCTAGCGGCTCTCTGTGGTACTGCAGCAGAACTTCTGCTTATGATATCTCGTGTCCAGAGACTGGCATAGACTGTAAGGTTTGATCCACTCATACTGTGATACCGAATGAACCTCAACCTTTTTCGATTAGTGTTGTGGGTGTGGCTCTCCTCCTCAAATGCGCAGGTGGCAATTGGAAAAAGGGGCCCAGGCTTTTTTTCACTTTCGGGCGTTACCCCTACGTGGGCCCCATAGGACACCCTGCGGCTATTTCTACACTCGGTCGGGGCTCTGGAAGCTTTTTAACACGGAGTTAAAATCAACGCGGGACCCGGTAACAAATAGATCCCCTGAGCTAATCGTGAGCCCACGAAGATGACGTACTAAACCCACAAGTTACGGCGTGATTGTGTAGAGTTGGCTTGAGTGTCCTTACTGTTTGCTTACTAAACCCACGGTTGGACTAGTCTGAAAACCCTTTCCCCCTACGGAGATTACTCCCATCCCTTTATTGAGGTGTACAAGGCCACCAACGCAGGAGAGGATGTCTGTATTTCCGTCTCGAGATTGAAACTTGGAGATCTGTATCTGGGCCATGTAGTGTTAATGGGTAAAGACTTGGAAGTGACCTCGGCTTTGGAGCACCGGGACATATCTTGTTTCTTCTTTGATAGCGCGTGAATCGACTGAGGTAACTCACGGTTTATCATCGCTGCCTTTCAAGAAGATGATAGGGCTCACGAAGAATGTGATGTTTTCGAGACTTCGGCCTTTTTTAGACTATACGGCAGACAAATGGCAATAAAACATTTATAAGCTCAGATTTCTGTCCGAATACTTCGCAATCAGTTGTTGGTATAAAAATTTAGCTGCAAATCGTAATATGCGTATCAATCAATCAATCAATCAATCAATCAATAAATCAATCAATCAATCAATCAAATGATCAATCAATCAATCAAACGTACATACAGACATACATACCGTATATATATATATATGATACATACAAACATACATACCCACATACATACATACATACATACGTACATGCATATACATATACATATACATATATATATACATATATATATACATACTTACGTACATACATGATAAAAGATACATTCATTCACTCATTTACATGTATCTACTCACCTGACCAGCTTGCTACCAGTGCGCCTTCTTAAGATGGCGGATCCACTTGTTTGGCAATGCTGGTGCCATGGCGGACTGCATAAGAAAGAAAAGCACTTCTTAAGAAAAACTCAAAGATATTCTGTTACTTAAAAGTCTCTCTGAGTCACGACACTGCCCCCCAGCGATAGAAAGAATTCCAAGACGTTCATTCACCTCTTCGGCTTAACTCGCTTCAAGATTTATCAAAGGAAATTACATCAGGGTAAGGTGTTGCGCCCCTGGCGTCCTCCTTAAGTGGCAGAAGAGAGAATGATGGAGGTTCGTCTTAGTCGACGGAAGCCCGCATCAAAACAAGACGTTTAGAATCACATGAGAAGGAAGAAATCCGACTAATGGGCGCCCACGGGACGCTTCAAGCGACATTTCAAAGTTGACAAACATTTGCCGCGCATTAAACTGTAGCTGTTACAGTAATACAGGGATAGCATTTTCGATTTTTGTTTTGATTGCACAAAGGGAGAGTCGCAAAATGGATAAAATTGTAGAACGCTTCGGAATAATGAACCAAGCCATCGCTCAACTTCCGAAAAACTGGTGAAGGCAACGATTTTCCACAGACAACATATGGTTCATTCTATGGTAGCGAGTATCCTAGTGTCTCAGAAGTCAGTTTTTATACGTCGACATGTGGCCATCTGTGCATTTAGCCCTTCGGTCATGAATATGCAAGAAAGGTATTGTTTATTCCTCCTCTCTTCATAGTAAGGGCCTAGGAAAATGTTGTGTTTTCGGTTACGCGGTCTTGAAAAGTTTGGGTCAGTAGGTACCCTCGCCAAGAAGGTTGTGTTTTGGGTAGGGGTTGGCTACATAAAGAAACCGTGACAAAATAGAAAGCCGAACAAAAACGTTTAAAAAGACGTCAAAAACAAGCCGAACACCAACCTCTGATTGGAGAGTAGTGGTAGAGATCTCTTTTCATTTTATTTTCTTCTAAATTTTAGATTTCGGTCGATCCAGCAAATGCTTTTCAGCGATGTAAAAGAGACATGCATTGTACAATCTGTATCTGTATAGTCGGTATAACCGCCCTTCGCAGGCACGCGGCGCCGCAGCAGCTGGTTATATTACACTGAACGAGGCTGTCACCGTGTGCAAGCACAAATATATCTATCGACTGAACAAAAGGTTAGGGTCAGCAGGTTTTTGCTTAACCTTGATGCTTAACCTGGATAGCGTGCGTAGTCCAGTGGTCAGCGATCTTGCCTCTGGAACTAGAAGCCCCGGGTTCGATCCCGGCTGTGTCGCTCACCCGACATGCACGCTACCGTTAAAGATCGCAGTCCTTAGGACGGGACGTTAAGCCGTGGTCCACTGTTCATTGTGCTTGTCGAAAAGAGCTAGGGGAATTTCCCCGGTACAATGAACCTGTAAATACTGTACATGGCGTCTGTCTTCTCTGTCACGATCAGTGGAAGATAATCTCATCTGTTCATTGAGTTCATTTGAGCTAAACTGGTTCGAGATCCCTCTCCTTTTTTCCTTTTCCAGACCGTCAATCTCTAAAAACGATAGGTATTTTAGAGATTGGGGTCTGGCATCCAGGCCAGCCTCTGTTGCAGGCTCTGAACCGACCTTTTTTGGGGCTAAATAATATACTTTTTGAAGCCAGCCCATAACCATCAGCCAGCCCCGTAATCATTCTGCCGGCTAGTGTCGGTCGGGTAACCGGAAACACATCATTTTTCCTAGGTCTAACATGAAAAAAGATGTAACATTTCGCAACTTGAATTTGAATATCTACGGGACAAAATTTGAGCAAATTCCCAGAAAGTAAGACGCAAATCATGGATTTTCTCTTTTATATAGTTTGGGTTCCAGATTTTATAAAGCTATTTCTTCCATTCCTGTTCCAAACGCAACCACAATCGTCAAAACCAAGGGGCCTACGCACTCCGACATCGGAGTTACGGCCTTTAGTCCACGGTGCGGCGGTGAAGAGGGACCCTCCATTTCAGCACCAAGGACGTCACCCGCGGACGGCTCCTTGTCAAAACTACCATAGACATAGATTTACCTGTTGCAGAATCTATGTATTAGTGGTAAATAGTTAACAACAAATCTTATTCTTTTCGTCCAAGGAGGAGTTTCTATTCCTCCTTGGTTCTCCTCCACAACTTATCTAAAAATACATCTCAGAAATCACGTGCACTGGTCAAATGATTTGTGTATTCTAACGGTGAGACGTGCAAAGATGACTTACTAGCAGTTGTAGCCTTCCACCGCCCAACCGATATCATAAAATACCTCTCCGCTTGTATCATCCTCCGACTCTACACACACTAGCAGCAGCCCGAGCAACATAGCCATCAGTACCGCTTTTCCCCACGACATTCTCTTCTTTCTGTCTGCCTTTCCTGTTTGAATAAAAGGAAGAGAAAGTTTACTTACAAGCAGTTGTAAAAGTATTGTTTCCTAGCGGCAGGCTTCGTCCGTCCTCCCTCGCTGAGGTGGATGTAAAGAAGTACTTGGAGCACTAGGCAGAGCGCTGTTAGCCCCGTCCCCATGGTTGTGAGCCTCACCGCCGTCTAAAGACCCGTTACGTCAGTAACGTTACGTACATAAGGCTACAGAAGGGTGGGCGTGGATGGAAGACTACACATGCGTACTGTGCACAAGTGCCGAGAAGATTCCATCGACCAATAAGACCGTATTTGTAGCAATTGCTTCATTTGTAATTAAGATTATGGACACTTAGTCACTGAAGATCCCAAAACATTATCTATCTACAAGAATTCGCTGGCTAGACAAGGTGATATGTGTTTTTATTGCAATTTTATTATCTACTTACCACAAAAACCATGTCGAAATGAGTGTGAATGGTTTGGAAGTTACGTAACAATGCGTATTTCATATATGATAGTGCCTGGGTCTTATTTCGATTTGCTAAAAAAAGATTTCGTCTGACTGACACGAAAGTATGATGTTTATCTGACTTCTGTCCGCGACCGATAGCGAATGTATCTGTATCTGTATCTATATAGCCGGTACAACCGCCATTAGGCGTAACGCACCAGCTTCAATTAACGCTGAAATGATCCCGTGGCTTCCATTTTAAGCCTCACGAAGCGCGACCACGGCGCTCTGACGTTTCCCATGTGTTACACAACAATTACACTAGTGCAGCGACCTTGCGACCGCCATGTGACCGAGCCATATGACAGAGCACTCACCGAATTTCATATACACATACATACACGATATGTTTACGCTTTGTGGGTTTTCAGTCAAACTTTAATTTTTTATGATATTCCAATCATGAAGTCAAGGGTCACACAATGGTGATTAAGGTCGCAGCGCGATCGCCGTCTAGTGGAATGGGGGCCTTAGAACGTCCTTACTTTTTGCTCAGGTACCTACGCTGACCTCTCTTACAGAGCCATTTAGACCCAAGGTGACGTCTATATGGTGGAATGCGATTTTGTAAAGAAAATTAGCTCAGCTGTGATTATTTCGAGGCTTCGTCCAAATCGACAGATACATGTATGTAGTGAGATCCTGAGAACTAACCCAAATATCTACGTCAAATGGTACGGTTTCGTCCGGATATATCAGATATGGCAAATATTTTCAGACTTTGCAAATGACGTCACCTTTATTGCGCCATGATTATAGTTGGCGGCGTGCATACCCTTCTCGCTGGGCGAAAGCAAAAATCGGAACTTCATGCCAACTCGACGGAGACAGGACCGACAAAGAGCCACAAAAACCAAGCGAAATTAATTCTGTGTGAAGGATTCGGGAGTACACGCAACACAGTGTTATTTGACCGCACATACTAGGTCCTGCATGGTTCATGTCATCTCGATTTGTAATAGAGATTTTGCCTGACGGATAAATACGATTCTTAACCAACTTTTGTCCAATAGCGAATGGCACGTAAAGGTGAAAGGATCCTATGGCTTTAAACTTTGTCCCAGGAAGCGCAGCTAGATCGCTCTAACGTTTTACGTGTGTTAGAAAGTCCTAACCTTTCGCTCAGAGCGGTACAAGGTCGAAAAGTGACCTCTAAAAAACTTGTGAGGTCGGGAAAAGCCGTTTAAACCCATTGACGTCATAAGGTATAATTACGGTGGGAAAAAGATTTTAAAACAAAATTAGCTCAGCTGTCGGTATTCTAAGACTTCGTCTAAATTGATTGTTGTCTCGACCTTGACGGTTAATAACTATAACACATCTACTTGAAATGGTACGATTTCGTCCGGATAAATGGCAAACACTTTTAGACTTGATGTTACCTTTATTGCGTTATAGTCAATGGTGGCTGGGCAAAAGGGAAAATGGAACTTCATGCAGACTTGACGACGACAGGACCGCCAAAGGACCACAAAAACGAACGGAATTAATTCCTCGAATGCTCTGCAACTCAAGACATGCCACCGAAACCGGCCATGTCTGCTAAGAAATATATTAAGACATCTTGCACGGGCGTGAGCCAAGGAAAGCAGTTTAAGACCATCTGACGTCATATGGTATTATGATGATGGAAAAAGATTTTTAAAACAAAATTAGCTCAGCTGTCGGTATTCTAAGGCTTCGTCCAAATCAAAAGTTGTCCGTTGATCTTTACGCTTGATAACTGACCAAGTATCTACTTAAAATGGTACGATGTCGTCCGGATATGTGGCAAATACTTTCAGACTTTGCAAAATGATGTCACCTTTATTGCGTCATAATCATAGATGGCGGCGTAGGCTTCTCGCTGAGTGAAAAGAAAAAAAAGCGGAACTTCGTGTCGACTTGACGGTAGCAGGACCGCCAAAGGACCACAAAAACGAACGGAATTAATTCCTCGAATGCTCTGGAACTCACGACATGCCATCGAAACCGGCCATGTCTGCTAAGAAATATATTAAGACATCTTGCACGGGCGTGAGCCAAGGAAAGCAGTTTAAGACCATCTGACGTCATATGGTATTATGATGATGGAAAAAGATTTTTTAAACAAAATTAGCTCAGCTGTCGGTATTCTAAGGCTTCGTCCAAATCAAAAGTTGTCCGTTGATCTTTACGCTTGATAACTGACCAAGTATCTACTTGAAATGGTACGATGTCGTCCGGATATGTGGCAAATAGTTAAACACTTTCAGACTTTGCCAAATGTTGTCACCTTTAATGCGTCATAATCATAGATGGCGGCGTAGGCTTCTCGCTGAGCGAAAAGAAAAAAAGGGGAATTCCATGCCGACTTGACGACCACAGGACCGCCAAAGGACCACCAAAACGAACGAAATGAATGATGTAAATGCTTTGGAACTCAAGACATGTCATCAGCACCATGTCTGCTAAGAAATATGAACTTAAAGGCGTCTTGCACCGGGGCATTTTGCCCTGAACCCATTGCACCCACCCTAGTGCAAAGTGCCCCGGGCTCCGTGCACTAGGCCAGCATGTTCTAGTACAGCGTGCACTGAAGTAAGTAAGAGCGACACGTTCTGGAGCAAAATATCGCCTCCTGATGGCCAGAATGGACCGTTTTAAACGCAGTTTTCGCTGCTTTTGCAATAAAATCTACCGTTGTTATGATAACCACAGCAAAACTGTGTCTTTTGACGTCTTTTATGCTTGTTTTTGGACATATCTCGGTTGCCCTGGCAACGACAGTGCAACATGACCTGAGATGTCCCGGGGCGGTAACGGGGCACTCCGGCACGATAAAAATGGCGAAGGACAGTGCACTCGAGGTCGATAAGGAGAGCAAAATGAAATATTTGCTCATTCATCTTCAGAACCGCATCAAGATAGGTGCCTTTCCGTCGAAGAGGATTAAGACTTCACCCAAGGTGGAGATCTATCGCGAAAATATGTCTATTCGAGACGAGGACGTTCTACAGAAGTACGGCTATCGCTTGGGGGTGACCCTAGGTGACGGGTCGTACGGTTGCGTCAAGCGCGCCTTCTCCGTGAGGCTCGAGAAAGACGTGGCCGTCAAGATCATCAACAAGAGAGTGGCTGGAAAGGTAAGATAACCATCTATCAATGCCATTAGTAGTCTAGAGGTGTATAATCTGAACTTTGTCAATGTTGCCGCCCCTCATCTTAAATTTATTGGTATCGTCCTGATACCCTGAATATACCCTGTCCATGGTACTGAATCTACGAATGGATTTGATACTCTGACATATTTTGCATGGTTATTCCAACATTTAGACTCACTTCTTACATTTATCTATTTGTTTTTCTACAGGACTTTCTTCAGAGATTCCTTCCCCGCGAGCTGGCGATCGTACAGAGACTAAAACACCCTAACATCGTCAAAGTCTACCAGATCATCGACACACCAGATAAGGTAAGACATTGTTCTTTTAATGGTTCCATAATTGATGTTCTAGAACACTGGGGAGTCCCTTGTGGGTTCTAAACAGTAGAGAGTGTCTGTAACACCCTCATTAAAGCAGGACCCCTATCGCTCCACGTTGCATCGCTCGCGCCCCTTTCGCGAGCGATGTAACGTGGAGCGATAGGGGTCCTGATTTAATGAGGGAGGTCTGTAAGTGACAGATAGGTTTCGGAGATGTGTAGAATCGATCTTGGCGTAGGCGCGAGAGCGGGGGAAGGGCGATATCGAGGTGCTAATCCCCGAAGACGCCAACACCATTCCACGAGTCCGACGATCATCTGTCTTTGTCATCACTTTTGTCAGTTGGCTGCCATTAAAGAACTATTTAATACACGTCTTAGACAGGGGTTCTTAGACGTCTTGTCACTTCAAGGTTTGCATTCAATCAACTGGTACCAAATGGCGATGGAAACGACTTTGGGTCAATTCTTAAATAGAGATCAATTACAAGCTGAGTTTGAACTTTCTAGATGGCGAATCTGGTCAATGTAGATAAGTCCCGTTGACTATGAAAAGCCATGTGTGCTACTGTGGTAGAGTATTCTTAGATAAGAGGTAACAAGTTTGTTGGTTGGACATTGTGTACTAATTTCTACTTGTCTTATTGTGTTACAGGTGTACACTGTCATGGAAGAGGCCCCCCACGGCGACCTGTTAGAGTACGTGCAGACGAGAGGCGCCATGTCCGAGCGCAGGGCCCGAGAGACGTTCCGCGAGCTGGCCGAGGCTGTGTCCTACTGCCACGCACAGGACATCTGCCACAGGGACCTCAAGTGCGAGAACATCCTACTGGACGCACACGGACACGTCAAGCTCACAGACTTCGGGTTCGCCCGCGACGCGCCGTCGGACGACAGGGGGAGACCTACCCTGAGTCAGACGTACTGCGGGTCGGCCGCCTATGCCTCCCCGGAGGTACTGCGCGGGAAACCCTACCAGCCCAGCTCTTACGACATCTGGAGTCTGGGAGTGGTACTGTACATCATGGTTTGCGGCACCATGCCCTTCGACGATTCCAACGTGAGGAAGATGCTCAGGAAACAGATGGACAGAAAAGTAAGTACACGTTCACTTGAGTCATAGATTATGTTGATACGTATGTCAATCATTGGTTCTGTCAGTCTTCAGTTTAGAACTCAGAGTACAGTATTCAAAAAGTTTTCACACAGAGTATTAAAGTACGTTGGGAATGGGTTGTTTTTTCTCAATTTTATATAAATGAGGTCTATGTTATCAGTTTTTGACCAATTTCTTCCTTGTTGTCCTCTACAGCTGAACTTCTCATCCACACGAGTCATCTCACAAGAATGCAAAGCCCTAATCGCACACATGCTCACACCAGACGTTTCCCACCGCCCCACAATAGACGAGGTCCTGAACAGCGGCTGGCTCAGAACAACGCCCACTGCACCACCGACCTGCAGCGCCGCCTGGCGATTAGAATCATCATCACAACCTTCAACAACAGACTCGCCTATGGTCGCCAGATGAAGTCGATGATAGTCTTTAGTATTTTATTGTGTATATATATTTTCAATTTGATCTTTCAATTGTGACAGAAGCTGTCCACTTATTTATACAAATGAGGAATTTTTTTTCCTCTTATGACATGGAGAATAAATTCTGTGTTGCTTCCTGACTGACTTGTTCCGACTACTAGTATTCTATGCTTTGCAAGCGAATGGATGGATGGATGGATGGATGGATGGATTAATGAGTGCTTTGGTAGAAAACGTAAAGTGGAAGTATGTCTGTAAAATAGATGTTTACATGTATGCACGTATAGATACATGTATTGGCCGATGTATGGAAAAATGGATGGATGGATAGATGGATAGATGGATGGATGGATGGATGGATAGATATAGATGCACGGCCGCACGGCTTATTTGTAGCCTGGTAACAAACCTATTACACCTGCCGAGTATTTTTCGTCCTCTAAGCAAATAGTTCTCGGCAGCAATAACAGATTTGGTTACCGAGCTAGTTTATTTTTTGTAGGTCCAATACTGTAATAGCCTGGAGTCCAGCCTTCTTAGCTAGTTTTAGTCCGCTATCCAAGCTCCGCTACCCGCCTTGGGCTAGCCCTGTTCAGCTTATGTCCCCTAACTCGGCAGCTATAACAGATTTGGTTACCGAGCTAGTTTATTTTTTGTATATCCATCCCTGTTCAGCTTATGTCCCCTGACACTGCAGCTATTACAGATTTGGTTATCAACTAGTTTATTTGTAGGTCCAGTCCTTTACCCAGCTTGTGTTCCCTGCCAATCATGATGACGAGCGACCACAAGCTAAACATGGCTAAATCCAAAACGCATCTGGGTGGGTCCCGATGCACAATAATCACTAAACGTTGACGATATATATCGATAGCAAAACCTAGCCTTCGTTGCAGACTCCTTCCGGCTGTTTTATTTTTCAAGTCACTGTTTTCTTATCAGACCTTTGCATTATTGCTGGCTGAGAGGGCCAGCAATAAGATGTAACAAAAGGTATGTAATAAGAAAACGGTGACTTAGAAAAGGAAACAGCTGGATGGAGTCTGCAACGAAGGCTTTTATATAGCAAAACGCATATTAAAGATCATTTAAGTGCAGGCCGGAACTCGAAGTTGATTTGATTTGCAAAGAAGTTTATCTGTGTTCAAATTCAATTTATTGACGTCACATGTGTCTGAAATTGGTGGCAAAAAAATCTCACCTTAAAACACATAACGTTTGTACTTGGAGGATAGAAAAGACAGTACGCCCCACTCACAGAACTCCTGTGAATACATTTAAGTTCGCGTGGTTTTTAATTCGCGCTAAGGCAAAAATGGAGTGTTTGCGTTGGTTTTTAGTTCGCACCAGCGCTATAGTCACATACTACCTGCTACAATAGTCTCGCAATAAAGTTCTTCTGTACTACTACAGTATTGGACAATAATGTTTGCGATGGCTTTAAGTTCGCTGTGAAACCGCGAAAACGGCAAAAATAAAACCACGTACCGCGAACATTCCTGCACATACAGTACAGTACTACGTGGCTGTAGCTGCCTCATTTCAGCTCTTTCCATGGCTATTGAACACGCACGGAATATCACAGAAGGTTATCCACCATCGTCTTAACGTGTTTCTTTTATGAAATTGTTCAAAACACCTTTGATATTTCTTAGCGCCTGGATATTGTGTCCGGGCGAGCCAAGTTTGACTAACCCTGCTCTACATTTGAATTTCGCGCGCTGTTTGTTGATAGGTGGATAGCCCTGTCGTCCCAGAAACATGTGCACAGTTACGTGACGTCATAATGTGCCCACGTTTGCTAGCTGAGAAAGCAGTTCGTGCATGGATGGATGCAGACGGAACGTTCGGGGGTGGAAAGTCGGATTTTCTACCGTTTCCTAGAACTGGACGGGTTTCTTACGAACTCCAGATATTATAGCCTAACATGGAAGTGTCACAAGAAGACGTAGACTCCTCGTACAAGGCGTTTCTCCAAAGTTTCGCGGAGAAATACCCGGCCGACTTCTCTGCAGACGATCCCCTCCCACTTCGGTTGATCACTTTCTATCTCGCACCGGACGAAGTTGAGGGCGAACTTTTGGACTGGATTTTACAGTGGTTAGACAAATGGTAGGTCAAGGAATTTCCTCACATTATTCTGTCCATATCTTTGTATTCTTTTATCTATCAAGATCCGCCCATGTCACTGCTTTATATTTGTGAAAACGTACTACAAACACACAGTGACACACAGTGACAGTTTTTCTTGGTGGTAGCAACGGTAGTTTGACAGACAGCCACAGTAGGAAACATTGAGTCTGAAAACAAAACTCAAACGATAATGTTTTTCCAAGGATATAAAACCTCCTTGGTTTTTCCCAGGAAAACTGTCAAATCACACGGATATAGAAAAATGCAGTATCCAGCAAAAGCAATGAGATGATAGTCATAACTTTTGCTCGATTGTTATTTTTTCCCTTTTATGTTCTCCAAATCTTGCGTATCCTCTTAGATGTTTCTTAGTCACAAAGCGAAGTCGCGGAGGATGTCTGTATTTTTTAGACCGAGCGTCTTCCGCTTTAGTGAAGTCATAGGAAGGAGTGGGCCCTTAATGCTTTGTTCAAATCAAGCTTTCAACTGGGTTGCATTTGATTAGACCAAGGCTTTGCAAATGGGTGTGGTTGGAATATTTGGGTTCAGGTTCAACTGAACAACTTGGTAAACAGCAACAAGGTGTTACAAAAACATTTACATTGGTCATCACTTTCCTACGCACGTATCCTTAAATGGGCCAGCACAAAGTATATTCATTCGAGTAATAAGGTTATCGCAGTGCCATTTAACATGCTCGAGGCACCTCCTCGATCAAGGGACTCCCATTTTATGTCCCTTCCCCAAAACGACTGCAGCTCCAACCAGGGTGCCCCCAATTTGAACCGGGTCTCCAATCTACCAACTATTTGGAACCAGGAGGCTGCTATATATAAACTGTATTTGCAGTGTTATTCTTTCCTACATCTTATCCTGCGTTACAGAATGCTATATCAAAGGGGCCTGCCAATTTGTAGTGTCAATGCCCCACGCTGAAGTTCAGGAATGCAGGGGCTATGTATTGTTACGGGCTATGTTGAATTCGGCAGGCTATTTGTAGAATGGACGGATTACGCTCTACGTTAAATTTGAGTGGTGGTGCTACGAATTTCGTGGAATGAAATCTCCTGATTACACTCCAGTTAAAGGGCATGCAGGCCCCCCCTCTTAAGTGTTCACCATGTTTTGAGTATGTATCCAAATACTCAACCTTGCTTCTGCTATGGTCTGTCACAAATTTAATCATCTGTAGATTCTGTTTTATTTTCCTTACACTGCTACCCCACCCAGGGTTTAACTTACAAGCTGGGTCTCTAGCTTTAATTTTTCTCCGTCCCTCTCTTTGTTTGAAAGCCCATGTTGTTAATTTTAATTCTTAAATCTGTCATTCCAAGCTTTGAAAAAACTACATTTTGATCAGTGTCATATCATGAAGTTCAATTTTTTTTGACAGTCGGCATAACATTTTTTTCTGTCCCTACAAGCAATTTTCTGACCTAGGACGGAGGAACGGGTGCTGGACACAGCCCTGCCTACAACTTAGTACAAGCTATGGGGGTGTTTCAATACTAACCTGTTTACCAGTGAATATTCTCTCCCTTTTGTTTGGCTCTATTGTATAAAACATTGCACCATGACATGTTTACTTCAAAGTCACCAAATGTAATTCACCTTTAGACCACTGGAGTGGGATTTAAGGACACTTAAGAAACCCCGAGAGGCCCTGTTTGAATAAAGGGTCAACACTGTTTGCCTTTTGCTGATCTCCTGTTGTGTTTAAAGAAGCAATTCTATACTTCTACTTCCTTAAATAAACTTCTTGAAGCAAATCATATGTCAGACTCAGAAAATATGTAAGGTACCAGTCATATGCAGTGTGTGACCAATTTGTCATTAGTCATTTTTTTAGCAGTATTCAAAAGTACCCTCTGCTCTTTGACGCTGCGTATAGATTCACCTGGCTTAAGATTAAGAATACATTTTGATGAAATGCCACATTTTTTATGAACCATTTTGTATCATACTGTATTTTCTTTTTGTGAATTCTGTCCTAGCGTGAGAGAGGAAGTTGTACCTGAGTTTTATTTGTAAGGAGGATGACGTATACTACAAATCCAAAACAAAAACAGGGAGGAACTTGAAATGTGAGAGTCCTGTTGTTGCACAAGTGTTACGTCATGAGTGTGTTGACAAAACAAAGTTCCAGACGTGAACGTGTTAAAAGATCCTGCCAAACGATAAAGGTGTGATAGGAAAAAAAACACCATACAGTTTCAGTACTGTGGAATTAATAGGCAGTGGAAGAAGAGGGATGGGCTCTGCCTTCCAATACCTAGGCCTTGCTGTAGACACAGTGGATAACAATCCCCTGCCCCTACGGCCTCAAAAAGGCTATGGGACTATCTTTTTTTATTGTGTATGTTCAAAAACTTTTTCTAGATTTCCCCCAGACTCTAAAAAAATGTTGCAATGTATGCCAAGTTTAGCATTCATAGAACCTGAAAGAAGTAGCATTTCATTCACGCCTATACTATAGTTCATAGCAAGTCATTTTTTTAGCTATGTCACCGGAATGTAACAATTATTAGGAAATGTGAATGAATGACCCAATTATGCATATGTCTATATACTAAGTAGCATCAAATATTAATATCCTTCCTTCTTATGTTCCATGGAAAGACAAGGAAATCCATTCATATTTCTAACCTATCCCGCAATCAAACCACTTTTGCAGAAGTAATAGTTTCATTGCTGATGTCAGCTGGCATGTTAACATTGCTTAGTATTAGCATATCTATATTTTGTATGGTTCAACTTGACATACTGTTTACAAAGGGAGATTTCAACAGCAAAACACCCATAAAGGTTTTCACAATACAGCTCAACCTCTGTGACCTACAAATTTTTCTGCCCCAGCAAAACAAATCAAGTGTTTCAGACAGACCTGAACAAAAGACTCCTGCTTTCATCGCGAAGATGATTAATCCAATTTTGAAAGAATAATAACGTTAGCCCTCCCGGCAGTTTTGTTTTGATGTTTCGCAGACACCCATCTAAGTGCTTACCGGTCACACAGGGAATGAACATATTGTTAATTTTACTTCATGTTATTATCGCTACAGCTGCCTTGGTTTATCACACCTATTAGTAGTTACCAACAAACATTAATGATGACAGATGTTAGCTGTTGTCATGATGGTGTGAGGATAATCCACATGACCCACTTAGACCATCCAGTCTATAGAAAATCCTGTGGTATTTTTAGGTTCAGTTCGTTTGATTGCAGTTGTACAAAATTGCATGTCCTAGCATCGTGTCTCCATGGATAGAATGCCCTCGGGGTCGGGTAAACATAAAACCTAATGATTACCAAACATCTGATAAGATGGTGCCCTTAAGGTGACTGTGATTGTTTCGCCAGTCTGTAAACTGGGTCTTCCCTCGCAAAGGAGAAAAGAGGTATATTAAAGAAGTACGATGCTTAAGGCTAGTCTGTCTGTTGTGTCTTACTACAGGTGATAATCAGCTGTCTTTTGTGACCACTCAATGGACTTAAGAAAATGGGGACCTGTCACTGACAGTAGACAGGTGCCTTCGGACAATAAACAGGATTCTCAATGCTTATGTCTAGGAAAGAAAATTGAAGGGACCACCAGAAAGTGGTCACAATGGCCAGGTGGTCATTATTGCAGAATTGGTTCTTAGCAGAATATTGAAGTTGTAAATTTGTAGCCTATAGATATGCATGTAAGCTTCAAAGTGTAATAATGGTTCCAAATTACACATCGATTTTCAGAACAAAAAACTGATGACATTGTGTTCAGAACTGCGTGCAGGCAATGTACTTGCTATAAAATAACTATCATTAGTTTTAAGGTGGGAGCTACTAAATCAATGATAGATAGGTAAATGATAGATAGGTTTAACTTTAAAGGCCATTCCTGGAGTCGCACCAGAAACAAATTATCGACAGATGGCTACTGTATGGTCTGGTGCTTCATGGATTTAAGTAACTAGCCATGGATATGAACAACAACAATTTTACAACTTCAACGGCATTGAAGTGGTTACGTTTGATTTTTTTCCGTGTACTTGAAGTTGTGCTTGAAGTTGTACTGTCTGCTTGCAATGGTGTCAAATCTTGATGGAAAAGATTTCTTCTAATGATAAAGCGATGTGACCACTTGTTCCTAAAGCTAAGCCTACCTTAAGTTTTAATGTTGAACTTCACAGAACAACCATTAAACCTGAGTAAATCAATAAAAACGTACCTTCCTTGTGTAAGTTGTAACTGAGGGTAGATGCTGCTGCTGCGAAGACTGGCAAGGTATTGATGATCAGTCAACAAAGACCCAGAGAAAAGAGCATTTCCTCTCTCTGGCACTGGTCTCTAAAGGCAGACTGACTATAGCTATGTGTTCCTTACATCTTTTATTGTCTCCCTGGGAAAAAGGGCAGCTAGACAGTCATCATTGAGACTTCAAAAGGCTTCATCTATCTGCTGACGTCAAGCAATTACTAAATTAGCTGTATGATATTTCCGGCAATCGTGCAAGGGGTGCATTCCATGTTTTTCCTCTCTCTACACAATAGGCAGACTTATGTATGAACGTACTTGGCTTGCCTGACTCAGCTGGTCTTGTCACCCATCCTATATCCTCGTGTTCTGCTGCCGTCATGGCCTGGTGTTCCCTTGCCTTGGTCTTCCCTGTCCTGTTGTCCTCTGTGTCAATCATACTTGTCTGTGGGTCCTTCGATGGTCTAGCTACAATCCTGTCTGTGACGCCAAACGTTAGATGATTCCTCTGAGTCTGAATACCGCTGTCAGGGCTCAAAATACTTTTTTCTGCATACATGCACTGATGTAGATGACATGAAAAAATACCTTCGACAAATCTTTCCTGCATCACTCTGCTAGGAAAGTAGATTTTACGCCAAGTATGAATCAAAATGAAAACTGTAAGGACACCGTTTCATTTCTTGCATTTACCAGCATTTTGCAAGTGGTAACAATTAATCAGTGCAGCAAACAATCACTTGAAACTTTGTAAACTAGTACTGTGAACTCTCGAAACTTATGCAGTGGTTTTGTTTTTTCCATTTTTACTGTGACTCTAGACCGCAAAGTCATATATCTCCCTTGTATGACTACTGTATTACAAAATTGTTTTAACCATGAATTTGAAATACATGTATCGCGAAAACGTCAGTTTCTCTCCGCGAAATAAAACCACCATGAAAGTGATATGCGGCATACACCATGTTGCATTCTTCTTGATATGTCATAACCACAAAAAAACACGTAAGTTGAGAAAATTTGGCGTCCGCAAAGTCAAACAAAGTCCAGGTTCAGGTAGACATCAGAAATGCCTGCACAACTCTAAATTCACCCGCAGCATTAAACTGCATATGCGGACGCTATTTCGAGCCCTAGTGTTACATTGATTGGTGCATCTGTATGTTAATTGCCTGTCATTTCATCGGCAGACTTTGAGCAGGATACATTAGTGTTCAAAAGATAATGCGTCATTCATCTGTCCATCTTCGTTTCGTGTAAGGCTGTCTGACTTCACCATCCTGCATATTGTAAAATTTATCTGTCACTCAAAATCGAGTCAAATGTTCTAGTCATAAAAAGTTCATTCTGGGCATTTTAGCGATTAGTTAGAAGCAGGGCTGTCTCCGGCTTTAATTTTTTTTTTGTCCCTCTCAATGTTGGAAAGCCAATGTTTTAATTTTCGTTGTTAGATCTGTCGTTTTATACCTACAAAAATGCATTTTCATCAATTTTATGTCATGAAATTCCCATTTTTGGGACGGATAGGGTGAAATTTTTTTCCGTCCCAACAAGCAAATTTCTGTCCTGGAGACAGCCCTGGAACTTAGAAGTAAGTCCAAAAGATAATTCATTTTGTAATTGTTTATTGAACATTAGTCTAAGTTTGAAAACATTGAGAATCTTGTTTCGACTTTCCATTGCAACAATATAACACACACTACATCTACTATCATGTTAGAGGCACCATTTCTATACTTGGCAAAAGCAACGGGAAGCAAAGTCACTGAAACTTATTCCTAATCCCTTATCATCTTATGCTGGCTAAATCAAACAGGTGTTCCTGGCTTGCGCTTTATTAAATCATCCGACCCACTCATCATTGGACTTTTTATTTTCCACTGCTTTCAAAGAAGAAATCAAACCCCGCGTTAGTACCGAAGATATAGAAACTTATTGTAGATTAGCAATTTAGTATGATCTTGTACCACATGTATGCCTTATGTTTTACTTTATGTTTTTACTTCAACATTGTTGTCAACATGTAATTAGCCTACGGGCATGAATTTGCAATAAACGTATTATTGCGAGTACTTGCAGCTGTTAGCTCTCATATCAGCTTATATGGCTGATAGTTGCCAGGCCACGGTTTGCCAGGAGGTTGTTATCAAATAGTGTGTGCTTGTACTTAGAAATTCCACTTGACAGAGGAGAAATAACTACACGTATGTGTCACAGAAAATATGCAGATTATCTGAAGCTGCCTCCAACTGTTTCATTTACTGTAAACTCATTCAACTGTAAATACAGAAATGTTTGCAGTGGTTTTATGTTCACGGTTTTCACTGCAACCGTTTTACCTTGAACTTAAAGCCACCGCAAACATTTTTGTCCAATACTATAGCAGTATGTAAATATGGTGCTGCCGCGAACTAAAAACCACCGGGAACACTCCATTTTCACCTTAGCGCGAACAAAATAGAAAATTTACAGTACTCTGTGTTTTTATTTTGTGGTAGGAGGGAAAAGGCAGTTTTCATGGTGTTTTGAATTTGCAGTTGAAGTAGTTGTCTAGTACAGTAATAAATGTTTGCGGTGTCGTGAAGGTCACCGCGAAAATAATTTAGCTTACTGTAAATCTTGAAATTTTTCACTGTGACTGCAAAGTCTCTGTGACTGGATGTGTGTTTCCAATATAAACCACCTTGAAAATCTCCTTTCCCCATCTACCATAAGATTAAGCCCCTGCAAAAATGAATGATAGTGCAGTATATGCCAGTTGCTGGTGCCAAGTTCAGATCTGGGCTGGACTCTCTAATTTTGTTTTTAAAAAACATTCTTGGCCCATTCGATCACAGTCTACACCTGCATGGTCTAACTGTATTGTTCTTACATGCTAGAAATCCAATCTGATTCATTCTTTGTGTATACACTGTAAGGTTTCAGATAAGGTTGTTTACATTCAGACTTCATTAAGTTGTATTTCATTCAGATCAAAGTTTATAGTCAGTGTATTTTTCCAGAAATAGATCTATAACTCTGAAGTAAAAGAGTTTCCTTATCTCTCTCATCAACTTGTCAATCTAACGCAATAAGTTTAATTGATAAAGTTAGACATCTACAGCTATTAGCTTAAGCTACAAAGCTACTGTTGCAAAACATTGGCCTTAGCTTTAAGCCAGCAACAGTGTGTTGGTCGGTTGCTATGGGAAGTTAAGCCTTTGTCTTTGCCAATTACGGTATGAAGTGATAGTATAACTGCCATGCTGGGTCAATATATAACTAGAAAAAGCACTCTGCCAAGATGTATAGTTTCCTACAAAGGATTTATACTTGTAATAGTTGTACATGTTTGTAAATTTCTGTCCTGGATCTATTTCCTTAGCATTGGTAATTTCTTTTTTAGCTTAGGGCTAACTTGTACCAATGCTTGCAGCTATAGCTGTGCAAAGGTTAGGTCGTTCGGTGTAATATAACCAGCTGCTGTCGTGCTTCGTGCCTGCAAAGCTGGCGTGTTACAATTAAGGGCGGTTATATCGGCTATACTAGTACTCTAACCTCTCAAATAGAAGTACCCCCTGGAATATAAGTACCCCCCGGAAAAATCTTCCAAATCTAATAAAAGTACCCCCTGGAATAAAAGTACCCCCCGGAAAATGTCAAAATTGACATGTAAGCTATGTCTATTTACTAATACGTGTTCTCATGTGTGTGCATCTTTGACACTGTTATTTGCAATTAGGGGTATTAATGGACAGCAGATAAAGCCAAAAAATCCTTTGACACTTCTAGTTTGGAAATATAATCATTGTTACAACGTAAAACAAGAAGGCTGTCTAGTTCCAAAGTAACTGCAGTCATTTTTTTGGTTACATGCAAAATTGCATGTTGGAAAAATCTACCTGCAATTTGATAAATCTGAGAGACTTTCTTACCTGGCTGAATAAAAATCTTAGTAACTCTATACTCTACTCTACATACTAGTATGTATACTTAGTATATAGTCAGTTGTTGACACAAAAACTCGTAATATTACAAGTTTAAAAAGAATAAAAAATTTTAAAAAGAAAATTGAAGAAAAAAAAGGTAAAAACTTTTCAGCTTAGAAAATTCACAATGTAGCAAAAACAGCAAAACAATAACTTAATTTTGCCCGTAGAAATAATTGAAATATTCACTGGAATACGATCCTGGAATTATTGAACTGCAATGTTTACCAATGTAGCTAGGTGGCGTTGTCATTCTCTCGCGCGGTATCGCGAGATTTAGCGGGGTTTGGACAGAAACAGTCGCCATCTTGTTTGTTTACTCGTATCCTCGCCGAGCGCTGCCCTATTTTCGGACTGATTTTTGCCTTTCAGACACATCAAAACAGGTTGACTATGGGTACAAAAGAATTAAAAAGTATCGGTAACTCTTTGTTTTATTTGGTTGGACGGCGAGTTCCGAGATTCAATTGAAAATTTGGCGTATTTTCTGAGAGTGATAGCGCGCGCGTGTGTGTGCGTGTGTGGTACCGGTGACTGTGAGTTAGCGCTCGAGCTTCCTCGGCCCAATTTTTTCTACAAATTCTCGCAAAATAGAGTTCTAAAGCTCAAAATCTAGGTTGCACACGGCGCTACCAGGAGTTAGAAATGAGTTGCGACAAGCAAATTGTGCTTGTGCCGGGTATTTTGAGTACTGCACCGACATTTTATCCCAATTCCCTGATCATGATTCTGAAAAAAAAAATAAACGTACCGTCTAAAATAAGAACGTACCGGGCGGACTTTGAGTCGAAAAAAAACAAGAGTCCGTAGGACACAATTCTCCGTGAAGTATTTATAGTCTGTAAATTTTGGGTGAGGTGTTTGTTCATTTCCTTTGCTAGTGACCTGCTCAGCTGTAAGCAAATGGATCTTGATGTAAGGTGTGGAATCACAGACAATTTATTTCTAGAGCCTGGAACTGAAACAGTATGACACTCAGGCTAACTTAACATACCCATTCAGCAACGGAATCGTGGATTGTATGTGGTGCCAGGTGTGAAAAGTAGCCTCCACCAGGCCCTCTTACGGGCGTATGAATAATTAGCCAGTAGAGTCAGTCCACAGTGACGATCATATTTCGCCCGTTTAGGACGGAGCCTGCAAGTGAAACCCTGGCGTAGTTAGTCTGGTAGAGACTATGTGAAAAGTGCATTTTTGATAAGCGGTAATTAAAGAAGTAAAAATATTGACCCACACAAATTGCATCTCTGTACAGTCCAAGTAGTGTTTTATAGCAAGTAAAGAAAATGTGTTGATTTATCTTTTTCTTTCAATACAGGAGGGGTCAGCCTGCTGAAAAGTACGTTTTTACAACATGGCACAGATAGGATCTAGAAATTCCGGGAAAAGTCACAAATTTAGATCTAGATGGCTTCTTTTGAAGATCAACGAACCATTCAGCCTTACAACTAAAATGTTTCAGAAATCACAAATATGCAGTAAATCCTCTTTCCACAATTTATTGCAGGCATGCCTGATCTATAGCTATCGGCCTATTTGTATTATCGTAACATTCTCGACGGTCAAAGGTCACCGGATCTTTGAAAACACCCGGAAGTGACACAGTCTGGCCGCGGCCTGCGCGCACTATTCTGAGAGAGATATCTTAACAATCTTTCATCCCCTGCGTAAACGTTTTATATTGTCACGGCCTCCGTATTACAAACTACAAGTGTGAGAAGTTTGAAGGTCCAGAGATATCCCATTTTCACACTGTGCGTAAAAGTGCGACGGCCGTCTCGTGCGCCAAACTACTAGTATGCGACCTGCGATTGTACACGGCATACTTAATACACAGACTGAAGCTCACTCGGCACATGTTCGCAGCGAAAACTCACAATTCCCGTTGCCGCATTGGTATGTAACTTGGTATATCGCTAGCTAGGCTGCGTGTGGTGATGCACGTTGTCTATTTTACAATGTAACAGTGACTATACGATCATAGCAAGTAGGAAATTTTCGTACCCCGTATCTGCCTGAAGTATTGCAGTCAAGCGTAACGGGTTATAACATGGTCGCTATGCCAAGGCAGTGGCCCTTACCATTAATTATAGGGGTGCAATTTCGATATTGCATTGAAGATAAAAGTAGTTACGGCGTAACAAAGACATTGTGCATCACCACGCCGAACCAGGCAAACGATATGCCAAGTTACACACCAATGCGACAACGGGATCGTGAGTTATAACTGCGAACGCGCAAACAAATGCATTCCCAATACTCCCAGAAGGAGGTATTCCTCCTTCCCGTATGTATTTTGCAGTTCTTGAGGTGACCTATCCATGTTGAATTCAAGACATTTTGAATATGTATTTCGACAACAACACTACAGAATTGTTTCAACCATGAAATACCAGCGACAACTTCCTTTCCCTTTCTACCACGAAATTAAGTCCCTGTGACAATAGATGAATTCTACAATCTACAGTAACCCTTGTTGCAAAGCAACCTACAAACCAAGGCTGATAAAAACACATAGATAGAAATTAGAATAGGAATCACTGGTACAGCTCCATTTATCCAGTCTGTTGGTGCTGACAAGTTGTTTTCCTTTCACCATGGGTAGTTTTGCTTGCTCAGGGTAAGCATTGAGCTTCTTGGGGTCAAAAGGTTAGGAGTAAAATGGGTTCTTAAATAGGCAATATGTTGCAATGCCTTGATAAGTATTTGGTAAGCTGTGTGTAATGTTAAACATTGAATGTTATTATCCAAAATTCTTAGATCTAGTAAAGCATTAATAAGACGTTTTCCCCCTCTGTCATGTCTTCAACACATTCTTCAGTCAGTGCTTGCACTCTTTAGTCTGCCCTAGAGGCTAGAGTGTTTTCTATCCTGACTGAATCACGCTTTTACTAAGTTCTAGTAGCCATTCCACTGACCAGGCCTCTAGAAGGCCCAATAATCAAAAATAAGCCCCCCGACAACGAGAGATTGTGTAACACAGGCTAGGGTGGTTTCTTGGTGGGCCCAGTGTGATTAATTGTTTGTGGATTGGTTAAAGTATTACCATTATGTACACATAGGTTTATCTGTGAGACAAAACCAAACAGTCAATCTAAGGAGCTGTCTTCCAAGTAAGTAGATATGGCAAGTCCTGTGTTTCCAAGAACAGAAAAGTACTTGACAGTTATTGCATTTACAGAGAACACATATAGTCAAACCCTTGTTGCTAAGCCAATGGCAATCACAAGGAGTATAAAGAATTTTGTTGTTAACTCAGTACAATGTATATCTTTAGATTTGGAGAATCTTTCATCTGCTTTAACTTTTTGCAGCCTTCAGTCTATCTAAACATGAAGGTGTCTACTAAGAATTAGTTGGTGTGCTGTTGTAAAAAAAAGAGGCTTCAAGTGAGAAACTCATGGTAAACAAAGATGTTTTCCAACAAATAACAAACTGTTGCTTATGTACTATGATTATGAATGATAGTCAAACTTTGAAATATTGTGTATGGCTGTTTGCCTGTAGTTTGCTTCTAATGTGTTTGCTTTAACTGTGTTATTTTGAACAAATTGGTATTCAAATGTGAAGAATGAGTTGTCACGTCACACTGTCACTGCAGACACTGCCCCCCACCTTAGCCAGCTCGCTTGTGTATATTGACTTTCGCATGCACTACTTGCAGTGTTTGGAAATGTGGGAGCTTTCAGTTGGTTGATGACTTAGAAGAGAGCTGTTGCTTAGAAGCTGTATATAGAGTTTAATAGGCAAGGCTGAGATGACGCAGGCCTGAGTAAAACTCACTGTCTCAGACTGTGCCTCATGTCCTTACAAAGAAGAAGACTTTTTGGCAATGGTGCAAATACTACAGCATTCAGAAGTCAACATATCAAGTATACCAGAGCACAGAACATCCCAGTCTAATGAATATACATGTACATGTATATTTGTGTCTTAACTCTCATATAAAGTCCTATATGTTAAAATGACCCAAAATATGGACCACAGTATGTCCAGTATTAGTGATGTCCCTGTAAGCTCAACTGGTAGATTGGTAACTGGGAGATCCTGATTCAAATCCTGGGATGGATATCTCAGCTGGGGCTGCACATGTCTTTCGGAAGGGTCGTTTGAGGGGAAGGGCTAGCAGCCCCTCACTGTAAAAATACAACCTGCTACAGAAACATCAAAGAAAGTTTCTGACCTATAGTATGACTATGTGTCACAATGTAAACAACAACATGTCCAGTATTAAATGTTTGCCTATCTCTCTCCAGTGCTGCTCCGTGGCTCCTTGCGGCTGCCCTTGCCAGACACACGGTGGACGAGTTTCTCTCCCAGGACCTGACCCAGTACTACAAGCAGCCTGAGGAGGAGCAGGAAGAGGACCAACAACAACCTCGTAAGTTTCCTTTGGGAACTCCCTGGTTTCTGTGTACTCAAACGTAACATTCTGTGCACACCAACGCCAGTTGTCAATGCATTTTCTGTTAAATATCACACGCTCACATTCACTCACTATCCATTTCATTGTCTGTTGTTCCCCATATCGCGAGAGGTAGACGTGCTTGCACATAGATCTTGTGGCTGGTTTGCGGACCGCCAGGTGCCTCTGTCCTATGGTTCAACACTGTCTAGGTTGAGAATGTGGAAGACTTCCCTTATGGCTTATGCTGTCAATCCATCTTTAACGTGGTGGATTTTGTTCTTGCACTATATGGAGAGTTGTATTGTTAAGTTATTTCTTCGATTTGTTTCAGAACTTGAAGCTGAAAGATTGGCCAGAGCAGCATTCAACAGAATACGGGGGCTGTGCAATGAATGGAGCAGTGATGGCCTGCCAAGCCTGCAGCCCTGTAGGAAGTCCTTACCAGAGTCGTCACTCTGCAGCATCAAAAACACACGCAGGAGAATGGAGGACCGCCACCTCAGAGTTCCTGATCTCAACTTCCTCTTTAACCTAAAGGTAAGGAAGAACTCCTTAATTCTGGCTGGTGTAGATCTTGAAAAGTTTGTGTTTCCATTGTATTTACCACAGAATCGTTTCAACTGCGAACTTGAAAACCTCCGTTCTCCTTCTCCTGTGAAATTGAGTCCCTGCAAAAAAAAAGAATTTACTGTATATTGCAGCAAATAAAGTGTACTGAAATTTCTTAAGATAAGTGACTACAATTCTTGTTCTGTTATGAAAAAGATTGTTTTTGAGTAGTACAAAATAGTATACACTCATGGTTTCTGCAACTGTTGTTTTACAGCCTTCTTCAACGTAAAAACCTGCTCCCTTCAATTCCTGCTTATCCTCTTTTAGTGTATATATACTTTTAATTGCTCTTTGTTTTGTCTTGTTAACTACCGCTAAATCCAAGCACTGATGAAGAAATGATCTTGCAACATGTTTTTTTGTCATTGTTTTGTTCACTAGGACCAAGAAGAACAGTGCTTGTATGGAGTGTTCGATGGCCATGGAGGCATCGATGCTGCCAACTACACTGCTGCCCATCTCTACGTCAACATCGTCAGACACCCCAATTTCCATGACGACGTGGAAACTGCACTCAGGGAATCCAACCTTGCTATAGACGCCAAATTTTGTGAGAAGGCCAAACGTGAGGTAATGATTTGGAGTAATTTGTTTTTACATCTAGGATAGGTTTGGTCTGGTCACATTTGCATGCCTGATGATTGTACGTAATAATTCTGTGGTCTTATATATTGTATAGCAAGAACCTCACATTTACACTTCTGATAATCTCATAGATAATGAGGCTAAGCAGTAGAGAAGAAGAAGAAAATTAAATCTCATCTGCACATTTGAGTGTTATCGATACCTTTCTTGTATTTGATTACTTTGCGTAACTCAAAGTCTCACTTTTGAGGGCTCTTTGGAGCCCCTCTCTGCCTCACCACTACAAGGGCTGCTAGAACCATGATTTAGTTGGGCTGCGTTTTAAATGAATGTGGTGGTTTCATTTTTGCACTGACTTCTCCACCGTGAGTTCACGATACACCGAACATGCATTTCCATATGACTACTATGACTACTACAGAATTTTGATTCGACCGCAAGCTGAAAACGCATCGAAAACCTCCTTAACCCTTCTGGAAACGAGGTCCCTGCAAAAAATGAATTTACATTAGTATTTGATACATGAATGAACAATGTATTGTGGTAGACAATGATCCAATACAAATGTTTGATCTTGCTATCACCCGTTAGGGCCTGAGGAGTGGTTCGACTGCTGTGATTGCGCTGATCCGAGGCAGCACCCTGTACGTGTCCTGGTGTGGGGACAGCTCAGCCATGGTCATCAGGAAGGAGAGTTGTCTGGAGATCATGGACGCACACAAACCAGAGAGAGAAGTAGGCATCTCACAGGCCATTGTGTGAAGAATTTTATGGTACAGAAGTTGTTGGGAGTGTGTAGTGATTCTCAAAGGGATGCCCCTGTAGCTCAACTGGTAGCAGTCTCACAGTTGAGCTCCTGGCTCCAATATATAGCTGGTAACTGGGAGACCCTGGTTCAAATCCTGAGCATTGTATCTCGGTTAGGGCTGCACCAGTCTTACGGAAGGGACGTAACATGGGGGTCCCGTGTTCGAGCACGTTAAAGGGGAAGGGCTAGCAATCCCTCCCTGTAAAGATATACCCTGCTATAGAAACAGCAAGGCAATTTGCTGACCTATGAGCCACTAGGAACTACAAGAAGTGACAAACTTTCCGTTGATTATATGTCATTTTTTAATGATTGGCATTGTATTGTCCATATCATTCCAAATCTTGTGTATTTTCTTTTAAGATTGTACATCATTTTACCTTTTACCTCTCCAACCGAAGTCAGATGCTCATTTTTACACATGGTTGGAGTGAGGAAAGTTGTCTAAGGTGCCTCTCCCAAGGACACAACGTCTAGCCAGGAATGCCAGGAATCAAACCTGTGATAACGTGTCCACTAGCCTAGCCACTCGGCCATTTGACGCCACACATCTGATATGTGATAAATGTTTAACCTTCTCCCTGCTGCCTAACACTGTAACCAAAGGGGAATGGGGTGCCAAACCACTACTTTAGTGTGCTAAAGGTTAACCAACGTGCTTGTGTTCCAGGATGAGCGGAAGAGGATAGAGGACCTTGGGGGCTGTGTGGTTCACTACGGCACATGGCGAGTCAACGGAAACTTGTCTGTGTCCAGGGCAATAGGTGAGAAAGTCTGATCCTTGCATTACAGTTTCAATGATGAAATGGCTTCTTCTAGTTACGATGTCTGTGTTGACAAATGTCTTTGTAAGGAAGTCATATTTGTCCATAAAGGTATTTTTCTACAGCTCTACAAATGTTTTGAGAAAGAAAAAGACTTAATTTAGAAAGTTTGTTTATTTACATACCTTACATTAAGTTAAAGAATTGATGTTTTGTACTATTTAGGACAAAAACTTCCTTTTCTCCCTCTTAGTGTGAAATAATGCCACTGTGAAAAGAAATGCATTAACACTATTTGGTGTTACTTGGGCTTTGAAACTTCGAGGTCAAAAGGTAGTCCTTCATCTTACTATATCTGATGTGATCAAATGCCTATATGTTTCATCACAGGAGATGCCAGTGAAAAGCCATACATAAGTGGGGAAGCAGACGTCACCAAAGTGCCTTTAGACGGCTCGGAGGAGTACCTGATCGTGGGCTGCGACGGCTTTTGGGAGCACATCTCTCAGGGCCAGATCACGGACACCATCCAGGTCAGCATCACCAAGAACGAGGGGAGCCGCCACCAAGTTGCCAAAGACCTCGTAGCTATGGCCAAAGACAATGGGTCCTCAGACAACATCACGGTGATAGTTGTGAGCTTAGAGGGCAAACACAACCAGGTGGATAATAATGTTGGGGAGGGGGACGCACCGAAGGCAAAGGATGATTCCAACCCGGGGGGTAACGAGGACAATTCCGAAGGTGGCTCGGACACCCCCAACAGTTCTAGTAGTGATGCAACCGGGTCGACTTTCACAAGTGCATCGGGAGGACCCCCGCTAGGGACATACAGTGCAAACTACTCCGGATCCTGCTACAGTGGCCGTTTCTTACCGCAGTCACATCTACGAGCAAAGAGGCCTTTACACAAGACTTCTTCGCTACCCTCGTCTGTTGGAGAGAGGCCTTTACACAAGACTACTTCTCTGCCGTTGTCTGGTGGGCCATCGAATGTGGGAAAGGTTGTCAGAGAGAAGGAGGTTGTTACGTACTTGAATGTTTTGGAGGGAAATCAGATTCGGTTGGTCGGGAAGACGCAAGGAGAGCGCAGCGGAAGGAAGAGCCAAGTGTCGCCCTTGTCTCTCAGCCCCATTCTCACAGAGGGCGCTGTCAGTCACCAGCTACCACACACAGTCAGACTCAGTCCAAGTTTCCAACGCAAACAACAGGCTAACCAAACGAGCCTGATTCCAGTCAAGAGGGCCAGCAACTCCCCCTTGACGCTACCTCCGGTACTGCAGCCAACACACCCTCCCCTCATCATGGAGGATTGGGTGGATGTTCCGCGGGCGAGTCTGTCCTTCCCCCCGCCTAAGGTGGACACAAACTTTAAGGAAAAATTCATGGACTTTTTCCTGAGGAGAAGAAACAGGGTGAAGCCACTACCGTCTGTTTGAGGCTATGAGCATGTACAGACAAAGAGCAAAAAAAATTGCATGCTATTTCTGGAAACAAACATACACCAAAACGAGAAATGAAAATCTGGCTAGAGAGTACTTTAAAACATACCCCATCCTTCCCATACCGGTATATGTGTGTATTGTAAAAGTCAGTAAACCTCTCATATTGTTGCCACTGACGTTTGCCAATTTCAATCTACTACAAACTGTAATTTAAAACAAGCGTTGATTATCACCTCTTTTTGAGCATCATCCTGTCCTTTTCCTGCAGAATGAATCAAAATAAGCAAAGTTACATGTGTATCAATCAAACTAGAAGTTGGACTCCTTTGAATGCAAACAATGCAAGAGCTGAAACTTGAGTTCTTCATTTGCAAGCTAACAATTTGTCATGCCAATGATAAATAAATGCACATTCATATAAGCCACATCTGAGATTCAGGGATTTTGCACAGGATTTGGTGCAGTTTTCACAGTGACCTCTCCACCGCGAATTTATGACACCTCTAATATGCGTTTCCAATTGTATTACTACTCTACTACAGAATTTCTTCAAATGCAAATTTAAAATGCGAAAACCTCCTTTTCCTTTCTACCGCAAAATAAAACCACCGAAAGTAAATAGATTTGCAGTATGCCACAGCCTCCACAGCTGTGCCTCTAACTAAGATGACAAAGAGGTCCAACTGTTTTCCGGTGCAATCTGTATGTGCCTTTCACCCTACAGCATTACTATCCTACCTCGGCACAATTCAGTCAGTCATTCCTGCAGACAGCTGAAAATTCGGACTGGATGTAGGAAAGATGTATTACTGTAAATGCAGAAATGTTCGCGGTGGTTTTATGTTCGCAGTTTTCGCGATGAAGTCTTTACCACAAACTTAAAACCACATCGAAAAGCCGTTCCATTGTGTGACTGTAGCGCTACTCTTGTTTCAAATGCGAACTCAAAACCATGGCAAACACTCCATTTTCTCCCGCGAAATTAAATCCCCGCGAACATTTCTGCATTTACAGTACATCTTGGGTAACAGTTATACTATTTGTACCATTTTGATACTATGGCTTCTAGTTCAAATTCAACCAAGAACAGACGCACAAGTGGTCTCTAAAATACAACAGCTGTTTCTACATCTCTTTGCAGTTGGTTGAGAAGTATGTATACCACAAATACATGTACATGTCTGCTTAGCTTCTATGAGATTTCCAAATATTTCAAGATTCTTCCATTAAATTTTGTTCTGTTGATATATGGGGCTGATGATATTACTTATGAAGAGACCTTGTTTGCTATGTACCACACGATCCAGGTGTTCATAATATATTATTCAACTTTGACAAACTTGGACAAACATCAAGAACATGTAGGGACAAGGTGGAATGTAATCGTGAAAAAGCAATAAAATGTGAACCTAGCTCTTGTACCTACTTTAGAGGACTGGAAGGTATACAATGGAGATATTAAGTTGGGTTAAGTATGACCAAAGGTCCAATGATATATAGTAAGTTGATATTATAAAGCAGTTTACTGAACTTCATAATATTGTTTGTGTTGTGATATATATAACATGCATTACATTTGATTTGGAAAAGTGCATGTGTAAATAGATGTACCGTTATTTGTGTCTTGATTAAGTGTGTCATTGGGCTTTGGTGTTTGGGTGAAAATATATGACACACTGTATAATGTTTATGCACATACATGTTTTCATATACGGCAATTGTGGGCCATTGGGGTTCATCGACATTATAATAAGATGCACATCTATTTCTAATGTCATTATTTAACCACTTCATGCAGTGCAGTCTTGTCATCTTGTGCAAGAAAGTGTGAATTTTGCATGCAATATGTGGACTTTTCTAGGGATTTGTGATTGTACATGTACATGTGTATGTTTCAAATTGATAACCAAAGCGAATAAAAAGCTATGACCAAAAGCACTATGTTGTAGCTTTATGTCTCAAATCTCTGTCTTCCATGATATGGGTGTTAACTTGATGTCCCTGCCACACATAGCTGACCATGGCCTCCCAACCTTCTCCAGACCATGGTTGGTAGCTCCCGACCTTCTCCAGACCATGGTTGGGAGTTAAGCCCCTGTCACACATAGCTGACCATGGCCTCCCAACCTTCTCCAGACCATGGTCGGTAGTTAAGCCCTTGTAACACATAGCCGACCATGGCCTCCCGACCTTCTCCAGACCATGGTTGGGAGTTAAGCCCGTCACACATAGCCGACCATGGCCTCCCAAGCTTCTCCAGACCATGGTTGGGAGTTAGTTGTGAGCAGTGTCATCTGTGGTTGGGAGTTGGTCGTTGTGGTTGGGAGTTTGTCGTTGAGGTTGCCTACTAGTCTTTAAAAGTCGTGGCACCAGCCGACTATACATTTAAAAACGAAAGTCGGGAAAGTCATATTCTGCTTGAATACAATTTGAGGAGCAAACAGAATCAGAGCTAAAAATGGATGAATTCCAAACAGTCAGACGTTTCAGACAGCATCCGCTATCTTTCGTCAGTGACTAAGGAAAGAACTGGCAAAACCAGGTTTTATACCAAAACTCTGAAGAGATATATTCATGAGATTAAGACAATTTGGTATGTCTTGACATAGTCCTCAATAGGAGACTAAGTCAAGACAAGGTTGTATGCTAATAGTTCAATTAGCTACTGTTGTTTTAGTAAAGAAACTAATGGTTGCCCGGGGGTGGGGGTTGGATGGGCTGGCCCATTGTCCCAAGTGCCTGAAAGTTCGACGCGTAGACCTCCTTTCCTGTTGAGGGTGGGATTGTACATTCTCTCATATATTGCTTCTCTCCGTTCGAACCATCGGGGCTCACGATCTAGGAATATCCGTGGCTTCTAGCTTGAACGAGTGTCCCTGGTTGTGTTTTAGATGGAAAATGGCAGAGGAGTAGCCGTTAGCGCTCTCTCTCTGCCATGTTCTCTGTACCTTGCTCTTAGTGGCCGACTAGTCTCCCCAATGTACGTGTTTACTAGAGACTATGGGTCGTAGAGGGACGCCCGGTTTGTGGACTTTGGGAAGGCCGTAGAATGCTGGAGATTGTTTCGAAGTGGGATGAATCTTTAGATAGGTGACACGGTCCAGAACCTTCTCATCTGCCAATTTCTTAAGTTAAGAGCTGCATTGATTTTACCTTTCAACTTGCTTGTGGTATGCAAGCCAGGGCCCCATTTGCATAACTGCTAAAAAATACTCCATTTACTAGAATAGCCTTCTTGTGGTATACTCCATTTACTAGAATAGCCTTCTTTGCCAATACGAGTATAATACTTCCATATTTTGACCTGGCCATCTTGTGTTATTTGGGTAAAGATCATCACCTCATACAATATATGCAACCTTGTTTGCGTAATCAATGACAAACTTTTGTGAAACATCACTCGTAAAAGTTGACATCATTTGGCGAAGGTATGGGGCATGGAACTCTAGTTGTAATTTGACTCTCTGTCTAACCAACCTTGGTCTAACATAGTTAACCTAAGCCCCTCTCTCTTGACCCGCGGCACGCTGGCGGCGTCGCTGCGTCCTAAACTGGATTTGTGTTACCCTTGACTTTATAATGGAATATCATTCAAATCGTACAAGTATGACCAAAAAGACAACAAAACACACAAAGCTGAAAAAGATTAGTTTTTTTGTCGATGAAATTCGTTGAGTGCTTTGTCAGTTCGATCGGCCGCAGCGACACCGCCAGCGTGCCGCGGGTACAGTGAGAGATTTTTTTCTTATTAAATTGGATATTAAGGTATTAAATTGGATATTAAGGTTAACCTCTTTTCCTCGAGATCTCAAGGAATGAATCTAGACAAGTAATGATACAGTAAGACAAAACGTCATGAAATTTCAAGCAACGTTTATTGATAGTGACATAAAATTCATTAATAGTGACATAAACGCTTACTTTATTACTAAACCGATAGTCTTATGATTGTTGTTCCACATCATATAAATATTTCTCCTTTGTTGCAGTTTGTTTTAGAGGTCTGTGTAATTTTGTATATACAATGAGACAATCTATTCCTAAGATCCATCAATCTCACAATCAAGTCCAGCTAATGCCACAGTATATTAGGCCTATTCAATATGAATGAATGTGTAGAATTCGAAATTGATGGCCATGTTAGTTACATGAAACAAAGAATTCATACCACTACAAAAATATGAATAACAATCACATAAATGATACCTGAAATGGTTTTAAAAAAAATAAAAAGCAGTTCAGACAGCATAAGTCTGGAATCTTCATTCTTGCACTTTTTACAAGGAAGTATTTCTCCTTTGTTGGAGTTTGTTTCAGAGGTCTGTGCAATTTAGAAACTTCATCTTACCGTGCGTAATACCGTTTGATAGCGTTCCTGCCTCTGGGGCAAGAAGTTATAAGTTCGAATCCCGGCGGTTTCGCTCATCCGACATACACGCTACTGGAAAGGGTCGCAGTCGACGTCGTTAGTACGAGACGTTTACTTTCGGTTCAGCTGTGGTCCACTCTTCATTTTACTAGTAGGAAAGAGCTAGGGGAATTTCCCCGTACAATGAAGCTGTAAATACTGTACATAGGCTAATATTTGTCTTCTCTGTCACCACCATTGGACGTGTTACCTCAACTTTCTATTGAGTTCATTTGAGCTAGATTCCCTTTCTTTCCTTTATTTTACTAAAAGGACTGAAATTTTCAAGAGCTCTGTGCCCTGAACTCCTCAACGGCGTCCTCCATGGTGGCTAATCCTGCCATGTTGTAAGCTGTTAGCTCTTCATCGACTGTCCTTGTTACAGAGAGGTTCTCTAATCTACAGTCTTCGGGAGCTGTCGCTTTTCTGTCTGACTGGTAAAGCGATGTGTTGCCGCCTACATTGCTAACTGCGGACAGTCTTACTTCAGCTGCAGCGGCATAGAAAGTCACCGAGTCGTCGTCATTGTCCTCTTTGTTCCTGCTTTGCGTGACTTGTTTAGGTACATTGTTCTCGCCACTTTGCTGATCTTCTTCGTCTATGCGAGAGGATGCATTGGCATCGTCATCTTTTATCTCGCAATAGTCATGGTGGGAAGGATCGTAGACTTCATCCTCGTTTATTTGGTTGTATGTATTACTAGTACCGTCTGTTTTAGATGCGTCCAATACTTGTGCATTTCCACCGCTGGTATCCTCATCTTTTATTTCGTTCAAGTAGTGATGTCCCGAAGCGGTGTACACTTCCTCCTCGTTGATTTGATTGTACGTCGCGTCGTTGTTTGTTTGACAGAATTCTTGCATGCTCGTTGTTTGGGGCGTCCCCTGTTGGTTAACGTTGCCATTGTACATTGGATTACTCTGCAAGGCACCCGCGATCTGACTTTGTACAGTCAGATTAGCTCTGATGCCGCCTCGATTTTGGTTTTGTCTTCTTCTCTTTTGGTAGGTAAACGTAGCTATGGCGCATATCATGATAGCTGAACCTGCAACGATGGAACTTATAATTATAGAGATCCAGAAGTTGGTTACCGAAAATCCGGGTACGTTAGACTGCGGTGCACCGGTTGATGTCACAGATGCGTTTTTCTGTCTTCCATGAGAAGTTGTTGGAACTGTCTTCGTGGGCGTTACATTTTTCTGTACAGATGAAACGGTGCCGTTTGAAACAGCCAACCGACATGTTGTGTCATCTGCAGCTGCGTGCTTCATTGTGGATACGCTGAAATGCGAAACGTGTTTGACGTCATTAACTAGAGCAAAACAGAGCACTGTTGCCACAGAATGGTCTCCGTCGCTCCGATTGTTTGCCATAGCTCTCTGATGTCCTTTTGCCACAACGCCAAAACCCAACGATTCATTTCCAGCATTCTTACCCGCACCCAAGCCCACACTAGAGAGTCGTAAACTTGAGGCATCCTTCAAAGCCAAATTGATACCGCTAGAAGATTTCCACACCTCAGAACATAGAGTAGAAAAGGGCTGATACACGCGTTCTTTACTAGTTGTTGCTATGACGACGAATGGAGGGCTAGTCATAAAACTACCCAACCGGAACTGTTCTGGGAGAGGTCTACATGGAACAGCATTGTTCAGATTGTTGTCATGCATATTTGCCGAGACGATAAACCAATCAATGGCAAACCGTTTTTCAGTGGAATCATAATTGATATTCAGACCCATACCAGCTACATCAAATCGTATCCACTGCCATGTGAGCCGGCAATTTATAAACCCAGCCGTCCATGCCATACTATGCACATTTTGTGCTTTGGAGTCAATGAGGCTATTCCCACCTAGTGTTATGAAGATAAATACATGATTCGACAGAGTTAACAAGGCTTCTCTTTCCAGATATACCAGCTCGTTGTTACTTAGGTCCAGGTACGTCAGATGCTTCAAGGATTCGAATTGATTTGCTGGAATCACTTCAATTCTGTTGTCATTCAACATAAGCTCTCCGAGTGAGTCAAGTCCAATAAACCAGTGACTGCGTACCTCTCGTAATGCATTCCCACTTAAATCTAACCACAGAAGCTTGTTCATATACTGAAAACACGCTGGTTCTAGACTGGAGATGTCGTTGTTCGAGATCGAAAGATAAGTCAAATTATATCCAGAACCTAGATGCGAGTCACTGTACCAGTTTTTGGGAATGTGTGTTAACTTGTTATCGTCTAAGTTAAGATTTTCTAACCCCACGAAGTCTTTGAATGCGGCTTTCTCTATCACATTTATCCCTGCATCAAAGAGGAACAGACTTATGAGACGAGAAGGGTCGATGGCAGCTAGACTTTCAGACGATAGTTTTCCGTACTTCAAACCTCTGAACACGAGCCATTCAACACCCGGAAAACAGTTTCCAGTCGGGAAATCACTATAATCGTTGATATCGCCAGTATTATTACATGAGATGCAGTCAGTCTTATATCTTGAAGTGAAGGTAGATCGAGGTCCGTTGTCGTTAAGAAGTTCCCGCAACATTACGCAAGAATCGAACCGTTTCCTCTCGCACGTCGTAGGAAAGCACGTTTGGTTGTTTTCTGACAGAGCCGACGCCGTTAACAAGGCAAGAACGTGTAGAACGACAAATCTGCAGCTGTGCTCAAGTCGTGAGTTCATTATGGAGAAGGATGTTGTAGTTTTTTTGTCTTCTTTCCGGCTTTTACTCAGCGAAATTACTTACCGGAGAGCAGCCGAAAATGCTTTTCCGTGGTCCCTTTGAATTGATCTGTATGGATCTATCCTCACCGTTGTGGCATGTTCATTTGGCGATCCGTCGAGGAATAAAACATCAAAGAAGACATCAGAGGGAACATAATACGACACCAGATTAAGTATCAAAAGAGATACATCAGAAGAAGAAGCGGCACACGTCTAAGAAGAGGATGCGTTCTGAAAGCGAATCTTTAAACATCTTTATCTATTCCAAAACCCAGACCAATTTAAGACTGCCGGTCATGTGATTTCCGATTGGGCCAAAGAGGAAAATTACCAAGATATATCCTACCATGACCTATTTACGAATTTCCCTATATACAAAGTGTTAAAAAGACGTGAAATATAGCAACTAGTAATATCAAGACAAATCCTAATCTATAAATGCCTTTAACTTGATAAACGCTTGGTTGCCGGACAGTCCATAAACAAATGAGGTTCCAATATAACGTTACCCGCCGGTAAAAATATCAATTTCCGCGGTTGATATGAAAATATACATTTTTGCAAAAGCTTGCATAAAACATTTTGCCGGCGCGACAACTCTAGATAGTACCTGAATCAGTTACAGTACTGTTATCCAAAGAGGAAAATTACCAATATATCCTACCATGACCTATCAACCAATTTACCTACATGTATATACAAAGTGTTAATTGATAAAAAGACGTGAAATATAGCAACTGGTAATGTAACATTTCCTAATCTATTAATTTAGATGCCTGTAACTTGATAAACGCTTGGTTGCCAGACAATCCATTTACGAATGAGGCTCCAATATACCCGACGGCAAAAATATCAATTTCCGCGGTTAATATGCACATACATGGGAGAGTAAAATAGGTTTATGGTTCCAAACGTTTGCATAAAACATTTTTAATTTCTTCATATGCCAGCGAGACAAAGTAAAAGAGTACCTGAATCACCTACAATACTACTATCATCCGTTTTGTGTAAGTTGTCAAGTCAATATAACGCTTATTTCAGAGGAATGGATCTGAAATAATGAAGAAGAAAAATGTAATTTCCTTTAGCCAGAGACTTTCTGCTGAAGATCTACTGTTTCTGGAGATTCAAAGGTTGATATTCATTTTTATTTGCAAACTCTTGCCCGAAGGCTATTTTCTATTGCAACATGGTGGCGACAGTTGTACACTTATTTTTATGTCGCTACGTACAAGATATGGAAAGTGTATTTCCTAAGATCCGTAACGTTACATTACCCACATGCCGTTTCTGCCCCAGATTTTGCCAGCTGATCCATAGAAGATACGGAAAGCACAACAAGCACACTCGCTCAATTGTCATCTCTGGCAAGTAGCTAGCGCACAACTCAGTATATGTCAATGTTCAGCAACACGGCAATTTTCAGAAGTGCCTCAAGGTATGAAAATAAAACAGCAACAGCAGAAGAACTTCAATGCTTGTAAGTTCAGGCTAATAGAAGGTTTTTCAGCACCAAGGAAAGATTCATCATTTGGATCAAGACATCTTAACCACAGTAAAGCAGCGTGAAGTTCCATCGTTTGTACATGTACAAATAAGTATTTGTACGTATCCTGTTCATGTGCTGTATAATCAACGTGACATTATGAAGTTGTGATGCTGTGCCTGTTGTGAATTCTGTGAGCAGATGGGAGTGTCATGATCAGTATATACAAAAGGTTTCTTGTGACGGTTGTTGCACTTTACTAGCAATAACGTTAACAAGGGCAGACATGACAGAGAACAGGTCTTACATCACCCGACTTGGCATTACAAGATGGAGGACATGTTTTCTGTTGCGTCAGAGGTTGCCATGGTAACTGACAACCAGTCTGGTTGCCAGGTAACCCCAGTAGCTGCCCCTTTTTTCGTGTACCTATCAGTGGGAACTTAAATAATCTGTCCATACCATTAACATACACATGTAGGTGCAACATAATTTTATTGAACATATTAAAGGCAACACATACATAGTACATAACAGATACTTAAGCCAGTTAAAAACATGACCAAAGTTAGAATACAGTTACATTTGTACTTTGTTGAACAGTGCAGAATGTGGAACATAACCTTGGTATCAGTGGTCCAAAGCTAAAAATATTACATACATGTAGCTTCTTACTATCAGAATGGCAGTGTGCTCTTCATTCAATTACTATTGGATTTCTGACATCTATAGAAACAGTGGACTTAAAAAACTGTTATTCTTGTTTTAACAACCTTGTCATCGCATCTTTACAAGGCAGTTGTTACAATACAATGTCTATTTGCACATAAAGCGTTGTCAGTTTTTCCTCCCCTGCTTTAACATATCAAGATCTGTACAGTTCCATACATACTAATGTTGTAATGAAATGTTAAAGTTGTGTAAACACTACAAGTGGAAAAGGCCATGATGTGGTACAACTAACAATTCATTTTTACATATATCTGTTCCTTACAATGTGCTCAAGCTTTGGCTGTGAAAATTCCCACCTATCTAACTTACCTTCATGTAGTGCCTTCTTGAGAGCTTACCGTTGTTAAGTATACAGACATAAAGACTTTAAACTTTCTTGACGAAGACTTTATGTTTGTGTTTAGGTGTACATTTGAATCTCTACTGACAACATATAGATTGTTTCAAAGTGTTGACAAAAGCTTATGACAGAAGCTCCCTGATGAGGAGAATTAGGCTGGCAGCATTCGGCTTGTCAAACAGCAGACTCTGTGTCAAAGGATCTGGGAGAAAAAACAACAACAGTCAAAACTCATTTGAAAAATTCCTTCTTTTTCTACAATACAGTAATATGTACAATGTTCTTTACAATACAGTAACATGGAAAATTTTAGATGATACCAGTCTTCCATTATTTTCTCAGACCAGGTCCGACTCTTGTTTATATATTAAATGCCAAGCTACCGCCCTGGTGTACTGGTCTGCGTTTAAAGCCTCTTGCAGTGACCAGCTGTCAGCCAATCAGATACTCCCCCTCCTATTGTTGAAGGGAAGGTTACCAGCCAATCATTTTGCCTCTTGACCATAGACAGAGTCTGATTGGCTGGTGATGGCTGGCCAGTGCTTGCACAGCAAGAAGGATGAACTGCAGGCTGGTATGGTAGTTTCATAGCTTGCAATAGAGGGACTACAAGTGGCAGGTCTGGAATAAGAAGCAAACAAAACCAAACTGACCTGTCTGTTGTAGAGTCTCTTGGGTAGTCAGAGGACGGACTGTTTCCACCTGTAGTGTAGAGAACAACAGACACGGTTCAACATGTGTTCAACAGTACAGTCAGAACTGTCAGATGTCAAAGACAACAGACATGAGAAAAACCTTCCAATTACTGTAAGATGCATCTAAGTTTGTGGTAGTTTTATGTTTGTTACAATAGGCAAAGACCTCTTCAACACGAACTTGAAACCACTGCAAAAATGCTTTTTCTGTCTTCTGCCTGCCTACCCCATTATTTCAACTGCAAACTTAAAACCACCACAAATTTAAATGCATTTACAGTAATCTTCTTAATGCCAAGAGGTCATCTATGAGCGTTCTTTAAGTGATACTTGAACAGAAATAAGCCAGCATAAGGAACATGACAACTCAGTTTATATTGGAGGAGATATGATACGTTACCAGTGGTTATCTGAGTGATGACCTCCGTTGACCTGGACCGTATGTAGCTCCCATGGTCCCCCTGGGGCGTCTGGTGTATAGATAGCCCATCAGGCCCCTCTTCCAGCTCGACACTGCTGTTGGCACTGAAGACTCCTGGGTCCTGGGGGGAGGGGGGCAAGCAATGTCAACAGAACATTCCAAATGTTTGCAACCTGGCAAAAATCTTTGTTCGAAGTACATTAGAATCCGCTTATTTGCATAACCGATTTGCCAGTGTATTTTATGCAATAATAAGGAGCAGTCCATTAACCCTAGGGGACAAATTGAGAGGCACTGAGGGGGGAGGGGGTTGTTGTGGTTAGTAGGATGGCACTTTAAGGAAACACACACACTTTGTGTCCAATTCACTCACTCCCAGGTTATACAAGATGTAACATATTGAATTCATATGCATATCATCAGTTTATATACACATGTTGAGTGCAAAGGATGGCAAATTAAGCAACAAATTGGCAATTCTATTCTTCTGTATCCTATCACAGCAAATGACAATGGAGTTGCTATAGCTTCTTCAACACACAAAGGACAACAGTATCTATGGAGTTGTCTTACCATAGAAACTATCCATACTCAATTTACATTTTAATGACATTTGCATACAATCTATAAGAGTTTGTGACTTTGACATGTTCAACAGTTTTTTCCTGTTGCTATTGGCATTATTCTATGCAAATAGCAGGAGTATGCGAAAATGGCTAATGCAATTTATGATGGAGTGAATGGGAAATGGTTTGGGTTTTCAGAATTTTATGCATATCCCCAAAATATGCTATTAACAGTAATGCAAATAGCTGGTTTCTACTGTAGAATAGTATACATACAGTCAAACCTGTACAAGTGACCACCTCTACATGAGGACCACCTGGCCATTGATATACAGTCAAACCTGTACTGGTGATTACCTCTACATAAGGACCACCTGGACATTGATATATAGTTTATTCGACTCACTCACACCATCCTGGTGTGAGTGAATCAAATAAATCCGTCCAGATATACAGCTTGTACTGTTCAGTACAAACCTGGTGTGTTGCACCATGCGGCAGTTTACCGGGTATGCAATACAAACAAATCAACACCCCTCGTACCTGTTGAGGAGTCCTACTGTAGGAGTGGTCCCCTGCCCCCTGTTCCGGCCCCGCCCCATCAGGGCTGGTGTCACCAGTGCCGGGCTTCCCTAGTTCGGACAGGAGCTGAGACGTCCACTTCAGGCTACCTACATACACACAGAAGAAATCAGAATGGTTTCGCAACTTGTTATCCGCAAAATACAAAGTCATATACCGGTACGATGCAAACGGCAAAATCTATTAATTTTCGCTGGGACTAATTTAGAACAGGGATTGAAGGACTTTTTGGCACAGTGTTCTAAGTTGGCAGTTGAAACGATTCTGTAGTACAGTAGTCGTAAGTTGGTAACAAATATTTGCGGAGAGGCTACCACAAAAACAAACCATCACAAGCATTTTAAGATTTACAGTATTGAAAGTTGATGATTTAAAGAAGGCATGAGGCACAAATGCTAAAAGTTAATTACATGGTACATTGTATGTTCTGCTCTCAGAAACGTGCAACTCTGGTTAAGCTGAGTTGGAATAGTTCCTCTAACTCACCTTCCTTCCCAGGTGTTACTCCACCGTCAGACTGTCTGGGAGAGGTACACGGCTCCGCCCTGCTCTGGTCAGACTCTGACAGCGAACTGTACCGGCAAACAGAACATAACTTTCCTTAGTTGCTCTGGTCTTAGGCTAAGCTTGAAAGTTCATCTGTAAACTTGATATTGTTTGATTTATTCTTTGTCATATTATGAATGTTTCGATGTATGGCGTTATTTTATACGTGAATGTTCTACTGTATGTTAGATGGCACCCGACATCAGCACCACTGCCTGGGTGACCTGCGTATTGCTGTGTTGCAATTTCAATGAAATAGAATAAATAAAAAACGGTGTAGACTTGTACCTGAGCCGAGCCATGAGCCGAGCTGAGCTGATGGCCGAGGGCGTGTCTGTCAGGTCCACCAGAGGGTACTCCTCTAGAGATGTGTTGGGGTTGGGTGTGCTGGCCCTGCTGCTGGAACTACTACTGGAGCTGCTACTGCTGTCAACGTCATCCTGGTCTGGTACTGGGGCAGCAAGAGTACTGATTTTAGAAACAGAACAACTAGGTTTGCAGGGCAAAAGCCACCAAAGGGTATCTACCTAATATATCTATATCTGTAAAAAAGGTAGTCCCATAGCCTTTTGGGGCCGTACATGTATGTGCAGGGGGTTGTTATCCACTGTGTCTAGGGCATGGTATTAGAAGGCGGAGCCCAACCCTCCCCTTCCACCGCTTCGTTCGGTGTAATAAACCAAGATACAGAATCAAATACTGGATACCACCATTACTACTACAAGAATCTCTTTGTACCGATGGCAGCCTGAACCTCAGTACTGTCCGTACGGTCAACTCGCAGACCGTTGGACGTCCCCGAGGTGTGGGAGTTCTTCTGATAGCTGTAGCTGACGCTGCCGTACTTCCGCAGGGTGATGCTGGCCGCACTGCGTGCTGTTTGACCAATAGATCCGGTTTTCTTTGGAACTGTAGGTGGAACAAGTAGGGATAACAGATGGTTATGTTACTAAGCATTTACAATCATGCTCTTTTAAATTTGATGCCACAAGAAAGGACTAAACGACAGCATCTGGATATCTTGTATTGTCTGTTTTGCATAAACAGTAAACCAACATAGACAGTGGCATGACACACCAGTTCTGTACAGTACATACAAGCTGCATAAGACCAAACTGTAATGTTTGATCCATTCACACTGGGATGGGCACCTATTCTTTTTAGTAACTGTGGTGTTACTTGAGGTGTGGCTCTCATCCTCGAGTGAGGAAAGAGCTGTGAAGTGCCTTTCCCTGGTGGGTCCTTCTAGGGATTTGAACCCAGACCCTTTAGATTCTAAGTCAATGACCCTAACCACGAACTGCATTGACACCTGTTAGGCCGCAAAATGTTGTGTTTCTGATTATGGTCCTGAAAAAATTAGGGTGTGGTTAGGTAAAGATTCCATAATTTTTTTCCCCAGATATCCTCAAAAAAGGATTAGGCCAGCAGGTTTTAGCTAGGGTCTGTCATGTATCTGGAGACAATACATTACATTTTTTCCCTAGACCTTAGGCCTTAACATATGCATCTGACAGATATTTTCAGCCTGTGTCCACCATCCCTTACCTTTGTCACTGCTGACACCACCCGGAGTCTCAGCGCCCACAGTAATGTGTACGGTGCTGTACTCTCTACACGCGGTGTTCCCGCCGGTGCCCAGCGTCACCTCCGGTAGCTGGATGTTCAGAGTGTCAAAGACACGGCTGCTGAGCGACGGCGCCGTGTGGTATCGCAGCTTGTCTTTCCGCCGCTCCCGGAACCTCCGTGAGTTTCCTGGGTCGGCGAAGAGTTCTACACATGGTGTGAATGCCGGGGCAAGGTTTCCAGGCAAATAGGTTTTGTGCAAAGTAAAATTCTTCAATATAAAATTTACATTTGATCAAGGGAAATTTCGGAACTCACATAAGTAGCCCTGATCGGATACTCAACCCATGAATTTTTGGATCAAACAAAAGGTAATAATATTACCCTATATTATTAGATTGTCCTATGTAATTGTAAAAGGGCAGTGGTAGTATCTCATTATTTCACCAGGTACCTAAGACTGTCAAGTTTTAAAAAACTATAAACTTAAAAGAGATATACAAAGTAGATGCAACGTCAGTAAACCCCCCGAAGTATGCAGACTTAAGGGAGCACACCCCAGTTTATTTGGGGTTTCAATTGGAGGTTGCGCACCCTCGAGTCTAGGTACTGTCTCTTCCAGGGAAGTGTTCCTAAGTAAATCAACTGTGTATGGGATGAAAGCCTATCCCTTCCGCTATAGGACCAGCTGAGTTCTGTTTCTTCAACCTCTCTAATTTTGGTAAATCAGGAGACAAAAACATAATTTTCACGTCAAAAACGATGGTCAAATTTTGGCACTTTTGCGTAAGATAAAACTCGTAGAAAAAATTTTCTGGGTAGAAACGACTGATGTTGTCAGAAAGAGAAAAACCTAGCGTACAGTCGAGCCAATTATAAAGAAAATTCTAGTACTTAGATTTCTTTAATCATCCACGGCGCGAGGCATGTCAGCATGACCCACAGAACGCAACAAAGGTCAATCTAGGGCCAAGGGACATTTCACCATCAACGCGGATGGATATCCGGAAGTAAGGCTCAGATCGAAACGCAATTTTCACCCAAAACACACCAATTCATACGCTTTTCAGCCATACTAGTATCTAATATCAGTTCGAAGCACATTATGAGAAATCTAAACTCAAACCCAGCCCCTCGAAACCCTTTCGTCACTTTTTTGTCGCGCACTTCTGTGGACCCCGGTCGCGGAAGAACTGGGGTGTGCACCGTTAATATATGCAAATTATGATTTATGTTGTCTATGGCTTAAAAGAGTTATCACCTATCAGCATGCGAAGTTTGAGTTGTTTGCGACTTTTCGTTCTCGAGTTACAGGTGGTTGAAAGTTACCGTGTCGGAAGGCTGATTTTGTCCTTCTGGGCCTCGGTACCATTCTAGGCGCATAATAGCAACTGCGTCACAATGGTAGCTTCCACTTGAAGACGATTTTTTCCATAAATTAATGCTTAATGAACAGGTATTGCAGTAGAAAGGCTTGTCAGTGAGACGCTCTTGTGATGGAGGAGGATTTCCTTCTATTTCTGACTAGAATAAACGCTACAAACCGCCTAGAACGTAGTTGACTTCATGACGTCATAATGACTTTCACTTGCCTGTCTTTTCCATTGAGAACAGTGCCGTTTTAAGTTCCGTACTTCTACGGGAAGCAGTTAGAATTTTAATTTTGGGCGTTAACTGATAGAGAATAGACCTAGCCTCATTACCCAAGTGCTTTCGTTGCCAAGATTTCTTTTATTTTGTAGAAAAACGAACTTAAATGATGTATCTTTGGTTAGGATGGCGGCCTGAGCCTCACTTCTAACAGCTATGAACGTATAAACGGACATCTGCTGAGAAAAGGCTGTACAAATTGGTGTCGGTCTCGGTGCGATAAACAAGCCTAGGGATGTATCTTCTGATTTGTGCGACTTATTTGCCTGAATGTTGTAAACTAGCCCGACAGCGAACTTGACACTGGATTGGACAGGAAAGTACGAGAATGACGTCATCAAAGACTTTTTTCATTGAAAAGCGTCTGCTACTTGATGCAGGAGCGACTATTAAACAAACATATGCAATATCCCAGTGCCCCTGTAATAGAGCAATGCAAAAAACAATGTTTTGGTAAATGTTACGTCATCAATGTTCAGGAAACACACTTTGAAGGCTGTTTGGCCGTGTTCTAAGGGGGGGGGGCGTGGGAGGGGGGCAAATCAGCACATTATATGACATTATATAACCATATTAAAACTTGCGAAATCCGAATTTTTTTCGATCAGGCTGGGTCCGGGCTACACAGTTTCCCGGGAAAAATGCAATTTGTTGGCTGTTATGGTCAGTATTTTTTGCAGGACGGGTCCGTTTAAGGGAGCACACCCCAGTTTATTTGGGGTTTCAATTGGAGGTTGCGCACCCTCGAGTCTAGGTACTGTCTCTTCCAGGGAAGTGTTCCTAAGTAAATCAACTGTGTATGGGATGAAAGCCTATCCCTTCCGCTATAGGACCAGCTGAGTTCTGTTTCTTCAACCTCTCTAATTTTGGTAAATCAGGAGACAAAAACATAATTTTCACGTCAAAAACGATGGTCAAATTTTGGCACTTTTGCGTAAGATAAAACTCGTAGAAAAAATTTTCTGGGTAGAAACGACTGATGTTGTCAGAAAGAGAAAAACCTAGCGTACAGTCGAGCCAATTATAAAGAAAATTCTAGTACTTAGATTTCTTTAATCATCCACGGCGCGAGGCATGTCAGCATGACCCACAGAACGCAACAAAGGTCAATCTAGGGCCAAGGGACATTTCACCATCAACGCGGATGGATATCCGGAAGTAAGGCTCAGATCGAAACGCAATTTTCACCCAAAACACACCAATTCATACGCTTTTCAGCCATGCTAGTATCTAATATCAGTTCGAAGCACATTATGAGAAATCTAAACTCAAACCCAGCCCATCGAAACCCTTTCGTCACTTTTTTGTCGCGCACTTCTGTGGACCCCGGTCGCGGAAGAACTGGGGTGTGCACCGTTAAGATATCCAGGTGTCTTTCACAGATTTTCTTGAGATGAGGCCTCGATAAACCCTTTTTGCTTAATGTGGCAGTCTTTTTTTTTTTCATCTATGCTAGGGCCTTGTCCTCAGCATTAGCAGCAGAACTGGATAATGTTAATTATACAGGGCGCTGACGAGTGGCACTGAGGTAGGCGTTAACTTCTACGTTTAGGGTACCTGGTGGACTTTTGTGAGTTGATGTTAGACAACATGTACAACTCTTACCTTCATTCTTCAGCAGCGCGCTCGGTCTGGACGGAAACAGCCACTTGTCGGTGGAACTCTTGTCCTTCAGCTCCAGTAGACGCAACAGTCGCACTTCGTCGCTCTCCTGCTCTCTCGTTCTGTCTCTCCCGCCGTCCAGGGAGAAACCCACCGCACCCTCTATCTCTCCTTCCTCCATGTCGTAACTCTGCCAGTTCTCTACATCAATGTCAGCTGACCTGAGGGTAAAGTGAAGGTTAAGGTCAGGAAAATGTCCAAACTGTCCATGGTGTACAAATTTATTAATAAACTGGTGGATGTACCAACCCCTAAGTATCTAATGCCTGCTCAGAAAAGAACAAGAAATAGTCATGCCTATTGTAGAGTGGAATTTGTTGCCGCCAAGTACTGTAGGCACATTCTCATTCTTTCGTTCAGACCCTTAGTGCCTAGTGGCACATAGGGCAGCAAGTTTCCTTGCTGTTTCAGTAGCAGGGTATACTTTAACAGGAAGGAGTTGCAAACCTTCCCCTTAAACGTGCTCGAGGCACCTCTCCAAAGACAGGTCCCCCAATTTACATCCGTCCAAAACTACTAACTACTAACTGAAAAAGCAAGGAAACTACTAACTACTAACTGAAAAAGCAAGGAAAGTCACTGCCCTATGTGCCGCTAGGCACTACAATGGTCTGAACGAACACTTCATGACATAAATATCATCTTTCATTTCATCAAGGACTTTATTGTGGGTGGAAAGATTACACTTGTGATTTTTGTGGTACTCATTGATAGTTTTTCACGTGCAAACTTTTCATGCGCAGAAAACCTGCAACACTATGTGCATAGAGTCAAAAAGTTTTGTAATATCTGGTAGTTTGTAGTTTGACACACTAATGACTTACATGGTTTCTTCATCCACATCCCGTTCATCGTTACTGGACTCCGACTGCTCTTCCTCGTCTGCCTCGTCATGGGTGGTGTCGTCAAGATCACCTTCACTTGCTTCCTGAAGGTCACAAAAAGAAAATGCATCCGAAATTTGTTCTGTGCACCTAAATGTTTAAATGTTTGGGTTATTTGTACCAATGCACCTTTTTGCAAAAAATCATTTTTGGAGCCCTGCACTTCAGGGATTATGTACAAGGCGTCACACAACCCAGGATAATGAATGTATAGGAGTAAACTGCAAGTTTCCTGCATACCCATTTCTAGAATACAAGATATCCAACTTTAAAAACTTTAA